>NW_007578886.1:81272-106135 GCF_000690725.1 Stegastes partitus | reverse complement strand
GGCAACCTTCTTGCTGCGAGGCGACAGTGCTACCAACTGCGCCACCCTGCAGCCCCAACTTTGTACATAATTCCTTATTTAGGAAATCACAGTAAAAAGCATGTCATGCTGTCCTGAATTTTGAGCAAGGTTTTAATATATCTACCTCTCTATCACTCGATCATCAGCAACGTGTGTTTTTGTGGTTGGAGAAATGCATGGATCTTGCATATATGAGCACAGTTGTGAGTAAGCTGTTTTTTTTTGTTTTCTGTCCTGAGCTCTGACTTATTCATTTTCTAGCAAAAGGTACATCATGAATACAAAGGAACATTTCACACAAAAATGTGACAAGGTTGTTGAAAAACACTTTTAGAGGCTCTGTCGAACTACTCCCACCTCTCCACCTTCATTGGAAAATAAAATGTTGAATTTCAAACTTTTAAAATGGTTGACTTGGAGCTTTATTAATCGTAAGTTTAAATTTAGTATTTTGATTTCAATCAAAATATGCCACTTGTGGGTAAGGGACTGTACTATTAATGTGTGTCTCGCTGACATAGCCAGTAAGCCTTGGACATAAAATGTTAAGGGTAATTATTTTTAGTTTTAATAACTTTAAATTTCACAAGGGCAATGGAGAACTACATATACAGTTTATCTCAGAGGACAGTAGATTAAGTCCTGTGTACCGTTCTCCTCTTCAAAGGTGATGAGTGCCTGTCCTCCCCGCAGAAGCACAGCGGCTCTCTGGCTGATGGTAAACACTCCTCTGACTGGCTGAGTGCCGCCATCTGTCCCGTCTCTCACCTCTTTATTGCGGGCTATGAACTTTACCTCTGTGTCTGGAATCTGAGCATAGATCTAGACAGGGACAATACACAGTTAGTGTCCATTACCTCTGACATTACAAAGTCTATAATACATACATACAGTTAAAATTAATCGTTTTATTATTTGATATGGCAATGCACAGTTATTATGCATTTAAATGAAATGAAATGAAGGAAATGAAAAATAAAGTGTGCCATGTTGTGTGTTATTGTGTTAAAATTAACACAATGAACTGGGCTTGGTGACAGGTTTATTTAGAAAGGAACAATTAGAGCTGGTGGACAGGCCTATTGTCGTTCTCACCTTGAATTTCTGCTTCAGCGTGCTGCACTCAGCCCTCTTACCCTCCAATTCAGCTTGAACTCTCTTCAGTTTCTCCAGTAAAACTTGTTTGCGCTCAGCAAGCTTTACAATTTCATCCTATATAAAAGAATAAAGTGAACAAATGTAAATTACTCCTTCTCAGCTCTTCCCAGCAGCCTGCAGATGTTACAGCAAGGAAGAAAATAAGTGTACCTGCATTCTGCTCATGCTTTGAGTGAAAGCCTTCTGACATTCCCCTTGCTTTTCCACACAAGCCATCATCTCCTGCTTGGCCTTTGTCTTGACCTCATCTTCCTCCAGTTTTTCCAATATCAGCCTGGCTTTCATATCATCAGCTTTCTCTATCTTATTCTTGAAAACAGGACAAGTTCAGACTGAATACAACTACACCTGAGTGCAGTTTGCAAAGACACTGATTTCAAAGAGGAAAGTACATTCAGTTCCTAAAGGTGACAGATGCTTAACACATAAATTAATTGCTGTCTGTTAATGCCTTGACCATCACTAATTACATTCTGTTTACGTTGTCTGCATAGTTAAAATTGTCTCCATGGCAAACATCTCAACCTGATGATGGCTGGACAAATAAAACCAAAACTATCTGCATTAATCTCTACTATTAGAGAAAGCAAATCACTACACTGCAAAAGAAAAAATCGTTTTGATGGTGTTAACATCATACTGGATGAAGAACATTTAAAATAGTCTAAAATAGTTCAAAAATAATAATGCAATTTCAAGAAAAAATAGTGGACATCACTGCACTGTGCAGCTAAAACAAGGATCCTAAATATTTGGACCAATTATTTTAGGATGTTTTTGAAGGCTTGGCACTGGAATGCTGTCCGACCTGCTAAACACGTGACACACCATAAGCAGGAAAGACAATCTGGCTCTCCCTGCCTCTCCCATCACAATCTTCATCCAGCTGTCTTTAAATGTTGTGAAACCAAAACTGACATTACAACAGATGGTTTCATGTTAATGTTTGACAGTGCAGGTGCTTTAGCATCTTTGAACTTTATTGCTTCAATATAAAGACAGTTACCTTGTTGACCTGATCTAAAATATGCATCCTCAAATTAACGTCAACTTTCAGGACAAAATAATTATAGTCCTTGTAATACTTGCAATGCACTGTCTGAATGAACCCTGTGACACTCCATTCTTATCTGTTATAGACGTGGCTGGGGACACCCACAAGTGAAGTGTAACTTTAAATGTTTACCATTTTAACTAACTTCACCTGTGAGTCTACTCTGTATACTGTTCTGAAATAAATGTTCATGGTGAAGCCTCACAGCGTAGTTACACTCTGTGACTGTAACTCCATATTGAGTATACATTTTGGAGCAGATTGGACTTTTCAGCAACAACAACTTCTGTTTTCATGATGATATTCGTAACATCATTTAGTGCAAAGTCACAATTTTGATAACTTTGCATTACAAAGGTCTTTCAATGACACCAAGCAAATTTGAAGTTATAAAAACTATGTGAAACTG
Organism: Stegastes partitus; assembly: GCF_000690725.1. Taxonomy (NCBI): domain Eukaryota; kingdom Metazoa; phylum Chordata; class Actinopteri; family Pomacentridae; genus Stegastes; species Stegastes partitus. Next base: position 103,493 of record NW_007578886.1, on the reverse strand, counting down.
GTACTGATACAAGTGCTTTTAAATGGACTGCAGCTGCAGGTTTGGAGCAGGAACGTTAACGGTTAACAACAGCTGACCGCGCTTACTGTTCAAGTGAATAAAAACTGCGCTAACTGGGCCCTGGTCTTGTTCTCGGGTTGAAATGACGGACATACCTTCCATGTCTGCAGCTCTTCCTGGGCCTCCTCCAGCGGACTGTCCTCCTTCAGATCTCCCACCATCTGACACACACGGACACTCTCAGCTGTTTCTACTTGTCGTAGGAACGTACTTTGCTGGAACAACTGAACACTCCTTACCTTTTCCTGGTCGAGGATGTCAGCCATGTCCTCACCGACGAAACTCAGCTAAGTGTGAAAAACAAATAAGTCCGTCCAAAGCACCCACTAGAGCCAAACTGTGAACGTCAGGGTGCTACTTATTGATTTATTACTTTTGTTTCGAATTGTACTGTGATAAAAGAGACTGAACCCAGAACACAAACTGCAGCTCCAGTCCCGACGACGGCTTGGAAATCGAAAGTAAGAGCCGGAGTGACGTGTCCTGTACGGAAGCCCGAGGGAGCGACAACTGCGCAACACTTGATTTCTGTACATGGTGTCTGTGAGCTGGTGTTGGTCCTCTTTGAAATAGAAAACGGTTTAAAAAGGGAAACTTTCATGTATTATATATTCATCACATGTAAAATGAGCTATTACAAGCCTTTTTCTGTTTTGTTGTTGGTGAATATGGCTTGTAGCTCATGAAAATAAGAAATCTGGTATCTCAAATTATTAGAATATTTCATGTTATTGACCAGAATTAGAATTTATAATACAGAAATGCTTAAACTCTGAAAAGATGTTAATTTATACACTCAATATTTAGCTGGGACTCCTTTACAAAGAATTACAGCATCAATGCAGTGTGACATGGAGGTAATCAGCCTGTGGCCCTGTTGAGGTGGCATTGAAGGCCAGGTTGCTTTGACAGTGGCCTTCAGCTTGTTTCTTGTCTTCCAGCAGTACCCCACACATGGGGTTCTATGGGGTTCAGGTCAGGTGAATTGGCTGGCCAATCAAACACATTAACATCATGGTCAGCCTGGTTGGCACTGTGGCCAGGTGCTAAGTCCTGCTCTCAAAGCAAATTAGCACTTTCATAAAGTTTATCAGTAGATGGAAGAATGAAGTGCTGTAAAATCTCCAGGTGGCAGCGTTGACTTTGGACTTGATAAAACCCAAATGGACTGGACTTCTGGTCAGGACACTGTTAAGATGTCCCAACAGAACCAAAGTAATGGGAGAAATACCCCCATACAAATTAAGGAAATCAATCAGACTAAAAGCATAAAGAAAGGGGGTAAGACATCAGCAATTCTACAATTTCATTTAGCAGACACTTTTATCCAAAGCAACGTACATCTGAGAGCAGATACAACACAAGCAAGGATCTAGTCAAGAGAAAACAATCTGGATAAGTGCCATAGAACAAGGTCAAGTGTGAGAGGGCGTAGATGCCAATAGCAGGCTGTAAGGAGGAAATAGGATTTTTTGTTTCTTTCTTTCTTTCTTTCTTTCTTTCTTTCTTTTCAGTCTGTCAAGTGCAAAGGTGTTCAGTGAAGAGCTGGGTCTTTAGTCTTTTCTTAGAGACTGAGAGGGAATCAGCAAGCAACATCTACCAAAGACACCAAGATGTAAGTGCCAGAAGAAAGCAGGGGTGAGCTAGAAAGCAAAAGAACAGCACTTAGCTTTTCTAGTTCCTCTCTCAGTCCTTGGTATTTTTCAAGCTTCTCATGCCCCTTCTTTCTGATGTTACTGTTACTTAGGATTGCTACAACTATCACTACTACAACTGCCTTCCTCTGCTGTTTATCAACCACCATGATGTTTGGTTTCGTAGCCACCACAAGTTTATCAGTCTGGATTTGGAAGTTCCAAAGGATCTTGGCTCAGTTATTTTCTTTCACATTTGAAGTGAGAAGTTGGTGAAACATCTTCAAGAATCTACAAGGGAATCCCAACGACTGAAGCTCCTATGATTACCATGACCTGGATGACTGAGAATCTACAGAGACACCTTTGAAATTGTCTTCCATCTTGATCCAGCCCATGCAGATGTTTCTGTACACTATGCCAGCTACTTGGTTATGGTGTTCCATGTATGCTGTGTCCACCTGCCTCTTACAGTCTGCTGTTATGTGCTGTTCTGTCTCAGGTTCATCTTTGCACAGCCTAAACCTGGGGTCCTGTCTGGTGTGGTGGACCCTGGCCTCTGTTGATCTTGTGTTCAGTACCTGTGCTTGTGTTGCCATGATTAGTGCCTCTGTGCCGTCTGCCAGACCAGCTTTTCCAGCCACTGCTACGCTTTCTTGATATCAGCCATTGCTTTTATCTGTCCATGGTACAGGACATGCAGGGGCTTGTCCTTCGATGATGGTTCTTCTTCCTCCTCCATATTATCTTCTTTCTGCTGCCTGAGGTATTCACATAGCAGGTCATTAAACTACATTTATTTTCTAAAGACGTTCTTTGGCAGCCGGAAGAAATGGCATACTTGTCTGTATGTAAAGACAACCAGTGATAATGAGGAGGTCACATGACTCCCTGCCAGCTGAGTAGCAACGTGCTCTCGGGATCAGAAGTTGAACCTGACATATGACTGCTTGATAGTTTATGCTGCATTCGCGGGCTACTGAGAACTCGGAATTTTTGCTTCCGATTTTGAAATTAAAAAGCAAAGCAAAACAAACAAACAAAAAAAAAACAACTCGGAGTCGGACTTCCCATTCCTTAACAAGTTTCGTCAACTTCTGCTTTAAGTCATTCCCCAAAATAGCAGCCTACACATTAAACGGCAGGTAAATACAGCTTCTCTACACTTTAAATGCTGAACAAAGTACCTTCTCAGCGCTTCAGTTTTTTCCAGTTTTTCCAGTTCCAGATTTTCATGTCTGTTGGCGAACATATATTGTGTCTATGTAGGCAGCTAGTATTTTACCCACTCCATGCATCACGCGTACTGAGGTCGAAAGTGACATAATACCGAGGCCCTTGCCACTTCCGAGGTACAGCGAAAGCAGCATTAGCTGGTCAACAGCGTCACTAGCCAAGTAGCAGAAACAGGTCGCCGAGATGCGTTGGTTTGAGGGATCAATTCCTGATGCCATTAACTTGGCTAAACAGCGGGGCTTCGTCTTTGTCGTGGTCATTACAGGTAACTGTATTTGTGTGGAGACGAGCCGTGTAGCTTACTCGTGCTTACATTGGTAACAAGTGAAAGGCTGAAAAAGCAGTAGCGCTGCTATGCTCGCCAGCTAGCCGTGTTAGCCATCAGAGCCGTAGACAGCTAGCATAGCCAACCAGCTGTCAAAGAAATAACAAATGTCATGAACATTAGAGGAAAGTGACCCACCGAAAGCAAGAATACAGAAATAAAGAAACCCAAATATGATGTAGAACAATATGTGATCGCAACGCTCTGGTATCAGGAAGTGACAGTTTGTGTCCAACAGTGTCTGTTGTCCCTGTTAGCCGAAGCAGATTAACTGAACGCGAGCGTCCGTGAAGGCCAGCTCGATGATTTTACAGTTAAGATATAAGACAGTAATGATCCTTATGACAGGACAGATCAAGGCAGCGGATCCCTCTGATATGACTGTTACGGTCGGGTTACATGCAAATGATATCCGATTAAACTCATTTCTAGCAGCTAAATTGTTCTGGGACCAGTGGGAGTTGGATCATTATTGCATCATAGTCACCAGCATGAGCTGGGTGCTGTTTGTTAGCTGTTTTACCATTGTAGCTTTCTGGAAAGTATGTGACCGTGATGGTTTATTTTATTGACAGATAGCTGTGACTAAATGCCTCCTCACTGATTGTGTCTGTCCTCAGGGGAAGATGAACAGTCGGTGCAGCTAATGTCCAGCTGGGAGGATGACAGAGTCTCCGAGGCAGCACGGAACTGTTGTGTGGCCATCAAAGTTGATGCCAAGAGGTACTGATCTGTTACATTAAATGCACAATACACAGTCCAGAACTTTTATTGGAAGTTAACTACATTACAGCATTTTCCTCAGTGTATTGTGATTTGGTAACTGATATTGCTCTCCTCATTGTCTTTCTGTAGGACTTACGAGAAATGGGTGTGATGATGCTTATGAACCTGACATTTACAAAACTACTATGTACAGTTGTGAACAAAAGTTTGCATACACTTGTAAAGAACATGCGTCTTTGTCACAAAAAAAACAATCAGGCAATTTTGTTATTATAGATTTATTATAGGTCTGCTGGGATTATGAAATTTGCCGGGTCAAAATATACATACAGCAATGCTAATATTTGGGTCAATGTTCTTTGGCCGTTTTGACCTCAACTAGATGCTTTCTGTAGCCGACCACAAGCTTCTGGTTGTATCTTTGACCACTCCAATTGGTGCAGTTGAACCAAATGTGTTAGCTTTTTGACAGGAACTTGTTTCTTCATCACAGTCCACAGGTTCTTGAAGGGCTTTAAGTCAGGATTTTTGGAAGATCAGTCGAAACTCTTAATTTTTGCCTTTTCAGCCATTTCTTTACCACTTTTGGTGTGTGTTTGAGGACCTCAGTCTCATTTTGGCTGCTGATTTTAGATTTCCTAAAGATGTGGTGGTAATCCTCCTTCAATCCCCAGTTCCACTGGCCGCAGAACAACCCCAGAGCATGCTGCTGCCACCACCATGCTGGTGGTGTATAGCTTAATAGCTTAATTTCTGTTCCATCTGACTACAGAACTTTCCTCCAGAAGGCCGTTTCTTTGTCCATGTGATCAGCAGCAGACTTCAGTGGAGCTTTAAGGTTCTGCTTCTAGAGGAAGAACTTCCTTCTTTATTAGCCTCTCAGCTCATGTTGATGTCAAACCCTGTGGTCACTGACAGCTGTGTTCCAGCAGCTTCTGATTCATTCAGAGCTGCTTTTTAATTATTCTTGGTTGACTCTTGACCATCCTGACTAATCATCTCTCAGCAGCGGCTGCTTGTGTTGTAGTCCTGATTATGGCAGTGACACAACTGGACCATGAACTTTATTACTTAGTTGTTTGCACAGATGGTTTTTGGATCTGTAGATGCTTTGAAATGGTTCCAAGTGACTTCCCTGACTTATAAAGCTCAATGATGTTCTCTTCCAGATCTTTGCTGAGCTCCTCAGACTTTTCCACTGCAGTGTTTGTGTCTGAGTCTAATGAGTGGATCAGATGGTTCTGTTTAAACTCGCTCAGAGGAGTCAGTAGCTGGAGTCAATTGTAGTCACTCACGAGAAATTAAGAGGCCATGCTATTATAAAAATCTGGTGAACACAACTCTCTACATCACCAAAATAGTAATTCAAGTTGCTGTGTGTATATGTTTTAAAAATATTTTCACAACTGTATGTCAACCTTTAATTTGGCTGACCTCAGCAATAAATTAACTTGTGCAGACGAACTTAAGAAACATAGAATTTCTTCTGCTTTTGATTTGATTTGTTCACAATTATTTTACTTTCTGATGTTGCTTCACCTTTTCCAACAGTGACGTATGTGTGCAGTTCTCCCAGATCTGTATCCTTTTGCTGTTCTAAATGATGTCCATTCTTTCTTGGTTGAAGTGATGTGGGGCTACGACAGAAAGTTACGTAAAATTATAAATAATTGATTTTTGAGAGCTTAGACAGCCTATTGCATTGTTTCACGTAATAGCAATGTAAACCCAATTTCCTGCCTAGTTTCAAACTGCAGTGAGAGCTGTTGGGTTCATACCAAATAGACAAAGATTTTTCAAGAGGAACATAGTGATTCCAGCAACTCCAGTGAGTGAGATGTTTGCTCACATTTACTTTAACCCTTAAATGCATACTTTGGGTTGGTAGTTATGGTATTGGTGGCTTAATCTCTGTTATATACGTGCAACAAAGCAACTTTGTAATGGGATTTTGATAAAATTTTAGTTGATAAAAAGCATTTAGACATTTTTCCTCCGATAGATCATAAAAGTGACATTTTTTTTCTCTCACTATTTTTCACAAGCTACTTGATCAAAATACCTAAGGCTGTGCTTCAAAACTATTAATCTAATAATCACAAATTATTGATTTAATATCAGTGAAGTTTAACTGAAAGTGAATTGCCTTCTGAAATCGACATAATACAGGTGGACAGAAGATGTCACTCTGTTGGTGAAGCAAACCAACCTAATTACTGGTTTCATGTTGTTCTGTCATCAGAACAGTTACAGGTGATACTACCTGCCTCTGGTGATGTTCCTCATTTTAACTGGTGAAGGTACCGGTGTCACTGGGTAAAAATGAAAAACTGTTAGCTGACGACAGGTGCACCAGCACAGGTCCATGCATTAGAGTTGAGTGACTCCATGCACACTTCTTATTTCTTCACTGTCAGAGCTCAGATTTACTTGCCAATGTGATGAATTTTTTGCATTCTCACTCTCTAATTTTCATTTAGAGATGTAGTAAAATGTTGCACTGTAGAGTCCAACTGCCCCAAAGGAGGGCAGTGCAGCTGCAGTAGCAGGTAGAGTCAAACTTCTGACATGGCACCTCAGTATTTTGAGTATTGTGACTATTGTTATTTTTCTCTTTCCTTACCTTTCTGTTTTTGCTACAACATGGGGCATTTAAATCTTCTTTGTATGTATGTGATTAGCTAAGAGTGCTAATGATATGATTCATGTAAACACTCAGTACTGCAAAATATCAGTTGCTGCAATGTTATTCCTCAACCCCCCTGTTTGAAGATCCAGTGGTGTGCATACCATCTAGCTTTTTTATTGGAGAGAATGGGATTCCTCTGGAGGTCATCGCTGGAAGTGTGTCTGCTGAAGAGCTGATGAAGAGAATCAACAGAGTTAATCAGGTACAGACACAACGGTTGGATTGTATATAGTTTAATTTACGGATAACTCTAGCCACTAGTCAGCAACCACAGTTCTAGTATAGTTGTTACACATGACTAAAATAGAGTATAGTACAATTGTATTTTGATGACAACCACTCCTTTATCTGCAGCTCAGCAACACTGTAATATCTTCTACGTTTAAATGTACAGTTGGATGCAGAAGTTGAGCCATCTATTAGCAAATGACACATTCTGTTCACTTTGGAAGTGAGCAACCTTTGCAGCTAACACATTAAGCATAAGCCTATTTGCAAATGGTAATGCACTTTCTACTTCTTCACAAGTAATAGAAAAAAATTAATCCATGTGCAAACGTCTAGCTGTCATATCCTGTCAATACTTAATCCACTTTGGCAGATATGATTTGCAGTCCAAAGTGTTGAGTTTTTATGATGAGGTGGTGAGTAAGGTTTCTTTCTGATGGCTATCCCATGTTGGCTTTGTGCATCAGCACTGCTCACTGGAACTGGTACAGTACCACTCCTATGTTAGCTAACCTTCCTGCAGTTCCTTTTCGGCACGTGGGTCCAGATCTTGTCCGGACCTCTACAGTTCCTCTTACCTTCCATTTCTTGATTACATTTCAGACAGTGGATATTGCAGGTTTGAAACACTTTGAAATATTATTGTAATCCTTCCTGCACTGTAGCCGTCAGCTAACTACATCTTCAGACCTCAACCAGTTGCACCGAGGAGACCATGGTTGTTGTTACTGAATTTTGAAGATTTTACAAGCAGAAGGGAAGCAGAAACTTATACATACAAGCGTATTCATGAGTTTACATGTGAGTGAAAGTTATTGGCAGCTAACGCTGTAAAAAACACAAAATTTTAATGAGATCAACTGTGCTGAAACTGTGTCTTTTTCTATCATGATAAAATTGCAGTCACGTTTTGTTATTTTTTAGGCCTTTAGTGTAGAGGTAAGTGGAAAAGACAGGAAACGTAGGGAGAAGAGTGGGGAAAGGACATGCAGCAGATGATCTGCGGGTTGGACTCGATCCACAGCTGCTGCATCAGGGTCTGTCCACCCCCGTACATGGGTCACCTGCGCAACCTGTTGAGCTACCGCGGTGCCCACCATCACAGTTTTTAAGAAGCTGATTGAACCATGTATATGGCCTCATTTACATGTTTTTCTCTGTTGTCAACAACTATGAAATATGGTTAACACTCTCGAATAAGCAGAGGAAAATAGATAGATGAATATGACAGCTCAGCGGTAGTGTGGGACATCCATCCATCATCTATACACCGCTTAATCCTCACTAGGGTCGTGGGGGCTGGAGCCTATCCCAGCTGACTCAGGGTGAAGGCAGGTTCACCTGGACAGGTTACCAGTCTATCACAGGGCTACACTTAGAGACAGACAACCAAGCACACTCACATTCACAACCATTGACAATTTAGAATCACCAATTAACCTCAGCATGTTTCTGGACTGTGGGAGGAAGCCAGAGAACCCGGAGAGAACCCACGCTGCACAGGGAGAACATGCAGACTCCACGCAGAAAAATCCTGGGTGTCCTCATGGAGACACGAACCGGTGACCTTCTGGCTGTGAGGCGACGGTGCTAACCACCGAACCACCTTGCAGCCCTAGTATGGGACATTAAATAAAAAACGAAAACGGAAAGGTCTCATATAGTTTCCATGTTCAATATATACTTGCAATCGGTTGCAAGTATAAAACTATAAATATTTATAAATTTTCACTTTTATTATCACAGTGCTGTCTCCCTGTATGCAAATGTTCCACTTCAAGAATTCCACCTCTCACTATTTTGAGTGAGCACTGAAGTCACTGGTTTGTTTGAAGAAATACAAATAAGCCAAAGTGCTATTTTTCCATATAGCAGAATGATCGTGGGGTGCAGCCAGGTCATTATTTTCCACAGAATAAGCTGGCAAACTACAACTAATCCCAGGGTAATCCCATTTCATTTATGCACCCCTCTTCCTGTGTCCTTGACTGTCCTTGTATCGGTTTTAAGTCTAAGAGACAGCTAGCATCCATTCCATGTATGAACATTTCTTGGCAAACTACAGCAATTGAATAGGTGACACACACTTTTGCTTTATTTTCAAGCTGTGATTGCAAATTGTCAGCTGGCTCATCCACTTGACTAGCTATGGTAAAACTGATATTTGCAAATGTTTTTTGTTTTTATGTTTATTTTTTATTTTTTCGGGTGTGCAATGTGGCAAATGTTTAGCATACAGTTTTCCAGAAAATCCTCCTCTGTAAATGGCATCCCTAATTTGGCTATTTCTTCTGCTATCATGAAAGTTGCCTTTAAGTAACATATTTTGCTGTAGTTGCACACCTCTTTTCAGTTTAGCGACTTTCTGAAACCTGTATTCCATATTGCTACTAGTATGGTTTTAAGATGACAACAAAACTTACAGTCAAGGCCATAACTATTTGGACATTGACACAATTTCAGCTCTGTACACCTCCACATTAGATTTGAAATGTGCTTTAAGAGCAGACTTTCAGGTCTAATTTGATGGTATGTACATCCTAGTCAGCTGGACGGTTTAGGAAGTACAACACATTTTATATTCGCCCTCCACCTTTTTAAGGGACCAAAAGTAATTGGACAAAGTAACATAATCATAAGCTAAATTGTGACTTCTATTATTTGGCTGCAGGTTATTAGCAGTCAATCACAGCCTGAAGTCTGGAACCCATAGACATCACTTCCTGGAGAGTGTTCTTAATTAGGCCAACTGTTGTGAAAGGTTTTTTCATGACCAGAGGGCTGAACAATGAAGTGAGATTAGTGGGTCAGAGAGGTATGTTAATCCTAAAGTTAGAGTTTTCAGTGTCATGGACGTGGCTCTCTTTTTACCTGCTAGATCTCCATGGTAACTGATGCTGTGGAGCTAGGTCTCCATGGTAACTGATGCTGTGAAGCTGGGTCTCCATGGTAACTGATGCTGTGGAGCGAGATGTCCATGGTATCTGATGCTGTGGAGCTAACCTGGTCAGTAGCAGGTTATGTTCAGAGTTTCAGATTTAAATCAGCTGAAAGAGCGTCTCCCTTTAACCAGATCGTGTCCTGACTATTATTTTTGAGCGATACAGATTCTGCGTTTTATCTGCAAACATGCTAATCTGTGCGTTACTAGTATCACTGAATGAAGCCGTGTAGTTACAGTATCACACAGTGTACCATGCGTTGCCATGGGAACCTGATGTGTATTTAGTTGGTGATGCAGAAATCACACAAATATGTTTTATTTATGTATTATTTTATTATGTATTATATTATTAATTTTGTGCAGAAGAAGAGTCACGTTAAACGCCTCCTTTTACGTAAGCAGAGTCTGAAGCAGAAAGTCTGAGTTGACAAAGAAAGTTGAACCACCGTCATAATACCTGTGATTGCTGACTGGGGCTTTAGTTTTTGTCGAACCGATTTACACAAAGAAAGCCTGGCTATGTCGAACTTGCTTCGTAGTATACTCTTCTGGGAAAGGATTCTTCTGTCATCCACCACACTTGTTTTCTGTGGTCTTCTGGATATTTTGGCATTGCAGAGCTCACCAGTGCGTTCTTCCTTTTTAGGAATGTACCAAACTGTTGATTTGGCCACACCTAATGTTTTTGCTGTCTCTGAAAGGTTTGTTTAGATTTTTCAGCCAAATTGTATCTTTATTGATAGTGACAGCTCTTTGGACTTCATATTGAGAGTTGACCTCACCAGATTCCAAACGCAAATACCACACTTGAAATGGATGCTAGACCTATTACCTCCTCCTTGTAAATGAGATAATAGGGGAATAACACACACCTGGCCATGGAACAGCTGAGCAGCCCATTGTCCCATTACTTTTGGTCCCTTGAAAAAGTGGAAGGCGCATAAAAGGTGATGTAGTTCTTACACCGTCCACCTGATTTGGATGTAAATACCCTCAAACTAAAGCTGATAGTCTGCTCTTAAAGCACATCTTGATTGTTTCATTTCAAACCCATTGTGGAGGTGTACAGAGCTGAAATGCTGACAATTGTGTCAATGTCCAAATATTTATAGACCTGACTTTATTCACTTTGAAAACAGAGATGTTGTCATGGCAAATATAATCCATGGGCTTCTGTTTACATTCTGTAAAGAAGTACTCAGTCTCTCGTCTTTCTTGAAAATGTCGTTCTTCATCACCAACTTTCCCATTTGGTGCCATCCTGTGTCAGCTTACTAGCTTACCGACTGCAAAGGTGCATCTGTCTGCTTCAGTGTGAGGCATTCACAGGGCATGCGTCAATGTTTAGACCACACCTACAACTAGGCAGAACAAAATTGAGGGGCTGGATTTGGCCCGCGGGCCTTGAGTTTGACGCATGCTCTAACACATAAACTACTGCTAATACAGCTGCTGAATTTGCATGGTGTTATTTCTGGTAATAATTATTTTTTTGCTTCCTGACAGATGCACGCTCAGGAGGTTGGAGGTGGGACCAGAGTGTTACCAGAGGCAAGTGGTTGTATAGGGACCAGCCCACCTGACAGGACAGCCACAGAACCTGCCTCAGCTCTAGCAGTGCCTGCTATGTCAGAAGCAGCAGCCACATACCCTGCAGCAGTGACAAAAACAACAAAAGGTGACTGCACTCACTATTCACTGGGCATATAAAATTTGGACCCTTGTGCGCTTCAACTTCAGTTTAGTTTTCATAGCACAGAAAAGAAACCACTGTAGTCCTTTTCTGATTTAAAAGTTTTGGAATAAGAAAGAGATGGAAGGACACATTGCAGTCAAAGAGAAACAACTGAAATGAAGTACAATTAAAGTGCTAATAGGAAAATAGGAAAAATAGGAGTTCTCTAGAGTTATATTTTAAACATATGTGACATCAGGTACATGAAATGACTTTGTTCTGTACCTAATTCGTAGGTATGATAAAAGCAAAGAAAAGTTCAGAGTTGTGCAGGAACAAAAAATAAACAGGATCTGCAATCAAGTTTCTAAATACTGTCTTCACTAGTCAGCCACACACAAGAACCACTAACACCCGGTAAGTGGTGTGATTATTCACCAATTAGTGAACAGTCAGTTCTTAAAGTTGACGGAAGCAGGAGAAACTGGCAGCATAAGGGTATGAGTGACTTTGACAAGAGCCAAACTGTGGATAAATAATTGGGTCAAAGCATCTCCAAAATGGAAGGTTTTGTAGGGTGTTCCTACTATGCAGTGATTAGCACCTACTAATAATGGTCCTTTGAAGGACAATTGGTGAACCAGTGAGGGCTCATTGATGGGTGTGTACAGCGCAGACTGGCCCCTGTTGTCTGATTTCACAGACCAGCTATTGTTTTACAACCTATTAAAATCTGAAATTCTATGATATAAAGATGTGAGAACATACAGTGCATTGCACCTTGACATGTATATGGCTGCATAGGTGAAGTGCCCATGTTGACCCTTCACTGCCTACAATCGGCTTGTGACCATCAGAAATGGTCCATGGAGCAATGGAAGGTAGCCTGGTGTGATGAATTACATTTTCTTTTCTTATTATTAATAATAATAATAATAATAATAATAATAATTAATCAGATTTATGGCGCTTTTTTAGGCACTCAAAAACACTTTACAATGCCAATTATTTTTTCACACACATTCATCCCGGTCATGGTAGCTACGGTTGCAGCCAGAGCTGCCCTGGGGGAGACTGACGGAGGCCTGGCTGCCATTCTGCCCTCCGACCACCACCTCAACAATCCATTCATACGCATTCACACCAGGCAAGGTGGGTGAAGTGTCTTGCCTAAGGACACAACGACCATGACACAGGTTACAGGGTGAAATCGAACCGCTGACCTTCCGATCATTGACCGACTCGCTCTACCGCCTGAGCCCCAGCCGCCCAGCTTCATTTACCTGTGCAGCATAATGCACTATGGAAAGCCTGCCATAAATGCTCCATAAATGTAAATAATATTTTGCTAAGGTCCTCGAATTCACCTATATGGTACTTCACATTCTTCTCTTCTTTTTTTTTTCTTTTTTTTGTAGCTTTTAAGTTCTCCCTGACACCTCCTTGTGGCTGGTTGGGGTCATCACAGAACTGAGTGATCTCTTTCTGCATATTCTGTCATTGTTGGCATTGAAATGGACTGCCTTGATTTTAGTGTTTTTACCAGCCAGTCAGCTAGTGTCAGTATGCAAAAGTCTGTCATGGCCAGGCAAAATGACATTAGTGCTGTCGTCACACTCAACTCAACTTTATTTATAAAGCACTTTAAAAACAACCACTGCTGACACAAAGTGCTCTACATCAAGAATAAATAATACAAAACATAAAACAAACAATTAAAACAGTTAAAACAATAACAACAATAAAATGATAAATACAAGAGCAAAGTCTCATGCTGTGTCAAAAGCCAAGGAGTGGGTTTTAAGAAGAGTTTTAAAAATAAGCAGTGAAGAGGCCTGTCTAATGTACAAGGGCAACTTGTTCCATAAACTCCATAATGGATGTCGTGTTTTGTTTTTTTGTTTTTTTTTTTGGTTCTGTGAGTCTCTTTTTTTCTTAACATTTTCAGAAATAAGCCATCGCAAAAACATCTTGTAGTGGCCATGGGGACCAATTTGTTTTCCACCATAACTAAATTATGTATTTTGCAAGAACATATATGAAAATATAGCCTAGATTCTGAGATAGTGTGATTTCCTTCTCTATGAATTCCTCACCAACTATTCACCTGGACAATTAGTGATGATGTACGTGGTATTATTGTAATCCTTGTACATCAATGTAGTGGGCTGCTTTTTTGTTAACTGACTCAGTCAAACTCTCCCTGCCTGCACAGGCACTGTCGTCATCAGGTGGGTCTGATTTGGGATCCCCCCCTCTCCACCGCCAGCCTCCTCTCTCCCCTAATTTGTTTTTTTGAAATAATCAGCTATGCATAGATTAGTCATTCTGTCTGTCTGTCTGTCTGTCTGTCTGTCTGTCTGTCTGTCTGTCTGTCTGTCTGTCTGTCTGTCTGTCTGTCTGTCTGTCTGTCTGTCTGTCTNCAACTTTTTCCTGTAGTCCTCCTTACACTTCTTAGTCTGTTTTTTCAGTTGTTTTTGTGTGATCTTCAATAACTCCCTGTCTCCATCCCTGAAAGCTTTCTTTTTGGTGTTCAGCAGTTTTTTCAGGTCACTGCTGATCCAGGGTTTGTTATTGGGGAAGCACCTCACTGTTCTTGTTGGAACGATGCTGTCCACACTGAAGTTTATATAATCTGTCACACACTCAGTCATGGTGTTGATGTTGTCTCCATGAGGTTCACAGAGGACATTCGAGTCTGTGGCCTCAAAGCACCCTCTCAGAGCATCCTCAGCCTCCGTAGACCAGGTTTTAATAGTCCTCCTAATGACTGGCTGCTGCTTAATGATGGGCTTGTAGGTAGAGGTGAGAAGAACCAGATTATGATCTGATCTTCCTAAAGGAGGCAGGGCAGAGGAGCTGTATGCATTCTTAATATTTGCATAAAATAAGTCCAACGTCTTATTTTCTCTGGTGGTGCAGCTGACAAACTGCTGGAAAGTTGGTAACGTAGCAGAGAGGGAGACGTTGTTGAAGTCTCCAGAGATCGCCATGAATGAGTTTGGATGATAAAGATCAGTTGCATCAACTGATGCATCAACCTAAATTGTGTCAGATATTTGCACCTAGTTTTTTCATAGTTAACGTCTCCCCCAAATTCTGGTCTGAAACTCTCCGTTATACATAAAGAATAGCCTTACATGCACTATTGCTACAACATTCCTATTCAGATATTTTACTGGATGAATGGTAGTCAGTTGTGTAATAGTTATGCATAACTAGATCTGATTGTGAAACAAACATTAGCAGTTGAGACAAAACCTTACGAACCTACTGGCTCTGTGAAACGGAGTAAAGCATGAGTTAGGTATAGTAAGACCAGATTCTATGAGTATGTATAGCTTTCCAAGTGTCACCCACCTGTCAAGCATGTTGCCCATTAACATTGCCAGGGATGTGCATGAACTCTGAGTCTCTTTTTCAATGCGCACACACACACACACACAAACAATGGACTGCTAGTGAACCATGAGGTGATATTCACTAAATTGATCAAAAATGTTCTGGATTAGAATCACAGATGAGCTCTACCTGTAACAATTTAGCCTTTTGTTGAGTTGGAGCTGGCAATCCTTATTGAAATCAGTGAGGTTATACTGTTTATAGCATGACTTAAGTAGATGAAATGCATGATATCAAATTTGAAACTATATATAGCAGTAAAACTCAATGGAGTATGGATAGACTTTGCTTACTCTATGTTGACAAGATGTCAAGTATCAACTTACCTCTCTGGTTTTCTTTTGTGTTCTTCTTTTACACAGCATCCCTCTCAAGTGCAGTGGATAAGGACAACCTTTTAGCCACAGAGTGTATTGCAGAGACTGCACCTTCTGACTGTGCTGCTCAGTGTTCTGAGAGTGAAGAAAACCTTGACACTAAGGTAGAAAGGTAAGAGCACTCATACATGTCAAGCTCAGTGCAATCTACACAGAAATTTTGCTTTCAGTTGCATTGGCGATACTTAGGAAAATCTCTGTGGCAGTAAGATAGCAGGTAACCAACTATTCACCAGAAGAAGAACTAAAGATGTTCCTGAGAAGAGTCCCAAAGGAAATTAATTTAATTTTGCTTGAGATATGTGCAGAACTAGGCTGTAGTCCAACCTTGGAAAACAAAATTGATTGGACATAGTTGAGAAACACAATTATGTATTTATGGCCCCACATGTATACAGCATGTCAGGACAAAAATCAGACCATGACGCCAAACTCTCTATAAAGCTCTTTGACAAATTCAGGGCTAGATCAGATCTTGGGTAAAAAACGTTCTTAAAACTTTTAGTGTTCCCAGGAGCACTGTGGCCTCAATCATTTTGAAATGGAAAGTTTTAAACACCCCAAAATCTTCATGTCCAGCCAAACTACGTAACTGAGCAAGAACGACTTTGGTCAGTGGGCCCATTAATTCAATATTAGTCTAACAGAGCTCCAGAAGTCTCCTGCAGAGATGTGAGAAGCTGCCAGAATTACGGCCGACGACCCTGAGAAACACTCAGTCCTTTATAGTAGAATGACTAGACGAATGCCACTTGAGCAAAACACACGACAGCCAACCCAATCTCACAGCAATTCGTGAAATGGTCATGAAAGAAGGACACATGCAGGAAAACAACGACCGGAAGATGAACTGTGATTGCAGCAATGGATAATCTGACTATTGTAACTGAGAGGCCAGCGGTGGGGAATGTATCTGTAGCTTTGTGCAGCTTTTAGCTAGCTTGTCGAGGTTGGCTACAATAGCTACTAGCCTAGCCTAGCTACTGCTGCTCCCTCTTCTTCTATTGATTTGGCGGTTGGCATCCAACGTTCAGGTGCATTACCGCCACCTACTGTACACAAAAACATTACAGACTCTGTAGGATGGATCTCTTCCAGGTCTACAGCAAGGCTACACGCTGATGCTAACAGGGTTGCCTTAGCAACGAGTGCAAATTTCCCCCAGACACTGCTGGTGTAATAAAAACAAAAAACATACCACAATACGATGTACTCTTTTACAATTATTTCATACTACATGTATTATACTTTAACAGTAGCACATTTGTCACTACTTCAATCCGTTTATTTTAGTCTATTAATACAAAAACACAACCCTAGTTGTAAACCCCCCCAAAAACAACATATTTCATGGCGTGTCCAATCGCGTTGTATTGTAATGCAACTGGAAGTTGTTGTTCTTTCTTCAAAATAGCCATTTCTCCTAAATGGATGGTGAAATATAAAACTTTAGATGCATTTAGGGGTTTAAATTGTGGAGGAACCCGTTTATTTGAACTTACTGTACAAATGAAATTGATATATATAGATGAAGTTAAATTTTTACCACATTTTGTGATGCTCCCTGCGGGTGAAAACATCAAGCCACAGCATAGATGATAGTAGTCAAGAGCTTTGTATAACAGTTGGTCCCATGATTCTAGCCCCTTTCATTGTTGAATTAGAAGCTTTAAAAGATGCACCAAAGTCAAGGGTTGGGGTTAGGGAGCAACTTCGAACTTCCAGACTGACATAATCTTACTCCCCTGATCAGGTCCTTTCCAATGATGTAGCATGTTTAGTCCTATGACAAAGTTTTAATTTCCACCCCTCTGAATCCAGCCCTGTGTCAGGTGGAGTTTTCCAGGAGATATGTGAAGCTCAAGTGGATAAAATTAAAATAAAATAATTTTGTTCAACATAGTGGGTAAATTTGTCGATGACAGCGTTGATAGCTCACTTGGTTGAGCTGGCGTCCCATGTACAGGGGCTGAAGTCCCCAACGAAGTGGCAGTGCGTTCGAATCCAGCTCATGACACTTTGCTGCAGGTCCTCCCCCCATTCTTCTCCCCCACTTTCCTGTCCCCCTCTTCACTATACTATCAAATAAAGGCACGAAAGGCCAAAAAAAAAACTTAAAAAAAGATGTTTATCCTGTTATTTTAGGGTCCGAGCACTACAGTGCGTAGGACTCTATTGTAAGTCGTGATAATTTTTATACCGACTTTTGAAATGCGATTTTTAAGGCCTAAACATGCATGAAAACTCACCAAAATTGCCACGCACATCAGGACTGGTGAAAATTTTGATATTTTAAGGGAGTTGACATGTCAGTGCCAAAATGGCTCGACAGTGCCACCTTGAAAATTTCAACAGACTCCCATCGGAAGCACGCTTAACCTAGACCTACACAATTTGGTAGGTATATGGAGGAGGTCAGGACAATCAAAAAAGTCAGTAACAACCATAGCCTAAACCCAACAGGGAGTAGCCATTTTGGATTGTTCGTTTGTCCAACCTGAGCTAGCTCCTCCTAGGGCACATATGTCAAACTCAAGGCTCGCGGGCCAAATCCGGCCCGTCACGTCATTTTATGTGGCCCGCGACAGATATGTGTTTCCTAATCTGATAAATAATAGGATCATAATATAATGTTATTTATGTTATGATAACACAGCAATGTGCCTACACCGGGCTCCAGACTGAGACCAAAATGTTCTGATATGTGACCATGACCACATGTGCGACTTAAAGGTTCATGTGGTCGCATTGTGCGAGTGAAGGATGATCATCAGGCTGATCTGGTTCCTCCCGTCGGCACAGGTAGCTGCTGCTCCAGTTACTGTGGTTGGAAATAGTCATATTTCTTCCCCATTGACTCAGTCTCTCTCTGCCTGACCGGTTTCACTGTTACTGTGTTCCAATGACACAACCATACATAGCTGATTATGTTAAAAAATTTTTAAAAAAAAGCGAGGTGAGAGCGGGAGAGGTCCGACACGCCTGATGGTAAAAGTGTTCAGGTGCAGGCAGACAGATCTTGACTGAGTCAGTTAGGAAGAAAAAGCAGCCCCACATCCAATCTGGAAGATTCAAATATTAACAACGATCACTGTTTTGACTACATGATGGCCAGTGGTCTGGACATTTAAATTGCGCTCAGCTCGTAGAAAAGTCCGTTCATAAAAACCTCTGCTAAAAATGCTGCTCATAGAAAACTTTTCAACTTCGGCAAATTAGTGCAGAACGCGCTTTCCACTGTTTTCCAGCTAATGTTTGGTCGCTCATCTGTCAGAGGAGCTGCACTGCAGACACCTGGTAGCATCTACCGGAGCAACATGTGAGGCATTCATGGAACATCGGTAAAATGTAGCATCTACCGGAGCAGCATGTGAGGTGTTTAGGGAACGTCGGTAAAATGTAGCATCAACTCATGCACATGTGACATCAGAAGAGGACTGGTGACAAAAAAATATATATTTTCAGGTTAAAATATTTTACAAATATCAAGTCTTGTATCACTGAAAATAACTGCAACAAGTTATGCAAAACCAGCTATTCATCTGCTGCATGGTGGATTAACAGCTGTGGCAAAGCTGAACCAAAACAAAGGGGTGGGCGACCAAATCATTAGCTGGTGCAACCAACAAAGAAAGTTGGCAGCACCAGTGCTACCATTGGAAAAGTTAGTCTGGAGCCCTGCTACATGTATTTTACTTTTAGATAAAGGCATGCACAATAGTTGTACATATAGTAAATAACAATCAAATGCAGAGACAATTATTTGACAATATGTTAAGGAGTCGTTACATTTGTACAGTCTGACAATTACAACTGGCCCTTTGAGGGCAAACATAATGCTTATGTGGCCCCAGATGAAAATGAGTTTGACACCCCTGTCCTAGGGGTAAGTGACAGAGCGCTGAAATTTGGGGAGCATGTGGAATACGCCTTGAAAATAAAATGTTATCAAAATCTTCTGCAAAGGTCAAAGGGTGTGGCCACAATGGCCCTCTGATTTTTGATCCTTCGCCATGAAAGAGAAAGTACTGTGTAACAACCCTATACATGCTTCAATCAGCCTCGAACTTTTCATAATTGATCAGACCGCTGTCCTGATCACATCCATATGCCCAAATCCATTCACAGTGATAGCGCCACCTATTGGTAACAGGCTGTTTGAGGCATTAGACTCCCATGTACCATTGCTTCAAACTTTGTGATATCATTCTTAAAATTGGTCAGCTAAGTCTTGTTACACTGACAATGCGACAGTGTGAAGCATTTGCATTTTCAAGCAACGGTGTTGCCATGATGACGCATAGTTCCTATGACATGGAAAGGAATTTTTGACAGCTTTGGAATGCTCATAACAATTCTCTATCGGCTCAACCACAGACAATATGTGCCTGTTTGGCAAAATGGCTCAATAGTGCCCCCTGCAGCAATTTACCCATTTGCCCCCGCTGGACACTTAAGTGACGTTTACAAAATTTGGTAGGCATATGTAACACATCAGGACGCATAAAAAAGCCTCTTGGACCCATACCATAAACTCAACAGGAAGTCCACTATTTTGAAATAACTGTGCAGTTTATTGTGTTTTTTGTGATATTCAAGAGCTAACTCCTCCTAGGGGTTAACTCCTACATGCCTCAAATTTGGCCAGCGCATACAACAGGGCTTGGTGATTAAATATTATTAACAAGCTCCCCAAAAGTCTGAGGGCATGGCTGATTTTTGATCCTTTGCCATCACAAAGGAAGCATGTCTAACGACCCTGTACATGCTCCAATCTGCCTCAAACTTTACATACTTGATCACAGTCCTGTCCTGATGAAACCCATACGCCAATATCCATTCACAGTCATAGTGCCACCTGCTGGCAATAGGAAAGAACATGTTTTACACTTTTATGTGCTCTTATTAGCAGGTTGACCGCGCTGGCTAAATTTGAGGCGTGTAGGAGTTAACCCCTAGGAGGAGTTCGCTCTTGAATATCACAAAAAACACAATAAACTGCACAGTTATTTCAAAATGGCGGACTTCCTGTTGAGTTTATGGTATGGGTCCAAGAGGCTTTTCTGTGCGTCCTGATGTGTTACATATGCCTACCAAATTTTGTAAACGTCACTTAAGCGTCCAGTGGGATCTAATGGAGAAATTGCTGCAGGGGGCGCTATATAGCCATTTTGCCAAACAGACACACATTGTCAATGGTTGAGCCGATAGTGACTCGTATGCCAATTTTGGTGACTTTATAAGCATTCTAAAGCTGTCAAAAAGTCATTTCTGTCTCAAAGGAACTATGCGTCATCACGGCAACACTTGCTTGAAAATGCAAATGCTTCACACTGTTGCATCATCAACATGAGAAGAGTTAGCTGACCAATTTTAAGAATGATATCACAAAGTTTGAAGCAATGGCACATGGAAATATAATGCCTCAAACAGCCTGTTACCAATAGGTGGCGCTATCACTGTGAATGGATTTGGGCATATGTATGTGATCAGGACAGCAGTCTAATCAAATATCAAATAGTAAAGTTTGAGGCAGAATGGAGCATGTACAGGGTAGTTACACAGTACTTCCTCTTTTATGGCGAAGGATTAAAAAGCAGAGGGCCGCCGTGGCCACGCCCTTTGACCTTTGCAGAAGATTTTGCTAACATTTTACCTTCTAGGCGTATTCTACAGGCTACCCAAATTTCAGCGCTCTGTGAATTACCCCCTAGGAGGAGTTAGCTCTGGGTGGAGAAACAAATAATCCAAAATGGTGGACATCCTGTTGGGTTTAGGTCAGTGGCCACCACTGATCAGCTAATCGAGCTCTGTGGATCTGCTCCGGTCCCTCCTCCTTAATGACCCGGATGTGTGGCAGTGAAATTCAGATTCTATGATTCAAAGTACAATTTTTATTTCAATTATTTAAGTTGAGCAGTACAAATTAAAAAATAAATAATCTAAATGCCGTTTCTGGTGGCACAAATTTCAGGGATCAGCTATTTCTAGTTTGCAGTAATTATAAAGTACCACATTGCTGGATCTTTGTCTAAAATACTCTCACATTTTAGATAAACCTAGGCAAGGTTTTTCTTTAACCTGCAGTTTGTTCTCTTGGGGAATCCATGCTTTGACTTAGCCCAGCTATTTCACTACATCCTCTCGTTTTAATTACTGACTTCATTATGTCGCTAAGTGATCTTAGTCTTACCACACTGCAATTTGATGTTTATGTTTTTGTGTTCCTCGAGAAGCGCTTGTCTAACAACCGCACACTCAACACTGCCCTTCCTTGGGTCACCAGCAGTACACCCACTAACTTTGAAGTCGATCAAATGAATGAACCATCCCAGTATACTGTGAATAGCTTGATCCAACCAATGACATTTAACTAGAACCTGCAGTCCAGAATCTTATTTAATTGTAATTTGGACAAATAAAACAGAAATGAGCCATTCAAAACACAGATATATCACATAGAGGTACAGTGGCAAGAAAAAGTATGTGAACCCTCTGAAATGTCCTAGTTTTCTACATTAATTGTTCATAAAATGTGATCTGATCTACATCTAAGTCACAAGTATAGACAAACACAATGTGCTCAACATAATGCCACACAATCAATTATAATATTTCATGTCTTTATTGAACACATCCATTAAACACTCATAGTGCTGGTGGAAAAAGTAAGTGAACCCTTGGGCTAATGACTCCAGCAAGAGCTAAGTGGAGTCATGTGTTAGCAAACCTGGAGTCCAATCAATGAAGCAAGATTTGACTAAGATGTAGAGCTACTGTGACCTATAAAAAGCACTCAAACATTTTGAGTTTGCTATCTACAAGAAGCATCTGCTGATGTGAACCATGCCTCGCACATAAGAGATCTCCAAAGACCTACGATCACGATCAAGAATTGTTGATTTGCACAAGACCGGAAGTGGCT
>NW_007578886.1:58631-80517 GCF_000690725.1 Stegastes partitus | reverse complement strand
AGAGATGCTGTGGAATGACCTGAAGAGAGCCGTTCACAGCAGACATCTGAAAAATATGACTGAGCTGAAGTAGTTCTGTTTGGAAGAATGGTCTAAAATTCCTTCTTAATAGTGTGCAGGTCTGATCAGCAACTATAGGAACCATTTAGTTGAGGTTATTGCTGCCAAAGGAGGTTCGACCAGTTATTAAATCCAAGGGTTCACTTACTTTTTCCACCACCACGATGAGTGTTTAATGGATGTGTTCAATAAAGACAAGTATTATAATTGTTTGTGTGGTATTATGTTGAGCACATTATGTTTGTCTGTACGTGTGACTTAGATGTAGATCAGATCACATTTTATGAACAATTAATGCAGAAAACTAGGAAATTTCAGAGGGTTCACATACTTTTTCTTGCCACTGTATATTTAAAAGTCTGCTATTGTAACATTCATCATTCTTAAAGTAAATGTGTTGTATTGTTACATTGCCATGTCAGATTAACCAAGAAACTGGAGGAGAGACGGGAGCAAAGGAAGAGAGGAGAAGAAGAGGTAAGGAGACAAGACTTTATGGGTGCTAAATACAAGTCTGTTTTCCATAAATTGCAGATATCATAAAGATAGCATAAATATAGATATGGCAGGCTAACGCCCTCTAGATGCCAGTGATAACCATCCATCTTTTTATTTAACTCACAGTAATGAATGCAATACCTGTCTGGTGTAATGCATAGGATGGCAGGCCATAACGGATAGCTACTGCAGATTGCTTTGTAATCCAGTGAGAAAACTACTGAACTGACAGCAGTGTCACTGAGCATTTGTGCCATAACAAGCAAACATCTCAAGGCTTACCATGTGATTTACATAGCATCACATAGGTATAAAGGTGTTTCTCTTCGTAGCTTCATGAGAAGATGGAAAAATGCTCTCAGTGGAAGACCCCTGACTTGAATGAGGAAGTGATGATCTTGGGCTGAAAAGAGAGATTCAGTTGCAGTTACACTGTACCCCTGTGCTTTATGATTAGTGAGAGCCAACTCGAACAGTTTTTTTTTGTTTGTTTGTTTGTTTTTTTAGCCCTTATTATTGCGAGAAGTGGAGAGAGAGATAGAGAGACAAGGAGAAGGACATGTAGCAAATGACCGTGGGTCAGACTCGAACCTGTGGCCGCTGTGTCGGGCACTAAAGCCCCTGTTTATGGGTCACCCACTCAACCAGTTGAGCTACTGGGGCGCTCATAGAACACTGTTTTAATAGATACCATCTCCTGACTTTCATGTTCAATCCATATGGGCCATCTGGGACAGTGTATGGGTCCCACTGAGGAATAATATGACCAGCAGGGGACCTTAATATGTGGACTCCTCATAGGAAGCATCACAGAAGTTGTAAATGGTTGAAACCATCTTCGCAGCTTCAATTGCTGCCTCGATGTTGCCGTGGTGATGGCGGCGCACATAGACGCAGTGGCCATTTCAGGAAACAACAAAAGTGAACGTTTTGAGTGTCTTGTCTATCCCAGACGTTCATTCCGCAAAACTTGCAGCCGGGAGACTTCACTGGGCGTCAGGACAGTGAACAGTGCTGGAATTGCAGCGATCGATTGTGATTTGGACATACGACACCAACACAGAGTCTGATTGGAGACTGCGCCGGCAGTTACCCAAGAGAGAAGGAAGTGGCACCAACAAAAGAGGAGGAAGAGAGCTGGGATCCATGCTAGGCTAAAGGCTAACCCCTCCAGACCAGCATGACTGTTGCTCCTACTCTCCAATGTCCGCTCCCTCCACAACAAGCTGGACGAGCTACGTTTGCTGAGAGAAACCCTCAGAGAGTGGAGGGACAGCTATGTGTTTGGTTTAACAGAAGCATGGCTCCATGACAGCATCCCAGATGGACATACAGCTGGAGGGGATGCAGACAGACAGGCAGCTAGCTCTGGGCAGCATCTGCAGCTTCACCATCGTCACACCATCGTGTGTGTCTTTGTGTCCCTGAAGACCTACCAGGACCTGAAGAGGTTCGCCATGTTCAATAAATGGTGGCGCGCACTGACACAGCGCCCCCTTCAGGAGACAGCGACAGTGAACGTTTTGTGTCTTATCCCAGATGTCCATTCCACTAAACTTGCTGGTTGAAGAATCCTGAAGAAACGCTCTTTCATCTTGCCTGTACTACTGTGTATGTACAGCAAAATGACAATAAACCTGATTTGATTTGATTTGATAGGTTCTTTTGTGGAACAATGGAAGCATCAGCTTCAGGGTTAGAGCAGACCAGGGGACCAGACTGTTGAGGCAGACCAACCAACAAACCAAAAGAATCTCCATATGGGGAGATACTCCTGACTATTCTAGACAGTTTGTCTCCTCCATTATTGTACATTGTGCACACAAGATGGGACGTCACTGAGCAGAGGTGGAGATCTGCTAGGATTACCTCTTGAGTCTTTCCTCTGAGTTTATTCAATAGGTCAGCATCAAACTGTATCATGATACATACGAATGTTTCTAAAGAGAGAGTTGTGCGCTTTTATGCAGACAAAACGAAACATTACCTTCGTATGTTACTTAAAATATTAAAATATTATTATTCTTGTATATAATATATGTTATATTGATTTAAAAAAAAAGAAAAGAAAAAAAAAAGAAAAGAAAAAAAAAAGAAAGGTGAGCTTTTACAGGATTGAATTTCCCTTCTGGGATGAATAAAGTATTTTTCATTTAAAATTATAAATTTTTCCCAGACACGGAGACACAATCGATCAGAAATTGCAAGTACACTGTGGCGTTTTCTTTACTTCAAACAAATTAACTGTCGTACACGCAGTCACAGTTTATAAGCTGCAGTTAAATTGTTTGTTTCATAGTGGCTGTCAGATGTAGTTCTTAGCTCTATTGCAGCTGTCTGAATATATTTATTTTATTGTTGGTAACAGTAAATAGATTATCAACATACATTGTTTTGGAAATAATGAATAAAGTAGGCTATTAGTGCCTTGGACAGTTTGTTTAATTTTGTTAGTTTAGATTTAGTCTGGGGCTGCAAGGTGGCTTGGTGGTTAGCACCGTCGCCTCGCAGCTAGAAGGTCGCTGGTTTTGCGTCCCGGTGAGGACACCCGGAATCTTTCTGCGTGGAGTCTCCATGTTCTCAGCGTGGGTTCTCTCCGGGTTCTCCGGCTTCCTCCCACAGTCCAGAGACATGCTGAGGTTAATTGGTGATTCTAAATTGTCCGTAGGTGTGAATGTGAGTGTGCTTGGTTGTCTGTCTCTAAGTGTAGCCCTGTGATAGACTGGTGACCTGTCCAGGTGTCCCCTGCCTTTGCTCAAATTGCCCTTTTCCACCAAGTAGCACCAGGTGCTAGTTTCGTGCTGGTGCTAGGGCCAGTGCTTAGTTGGCTCCAATCTGAGAACCGCTTGCTTTTCCATCCATTGACCGTGAGCCACACCTTACGTCACTGCATACGTAGCCGTTTACCGAACAGCACTCGTGGACACGGAAGTCCACACAGGACTCCAGACTAACTTTTTTACCAGTGTGTCCAACTTTCTCATTTGTTTGCACTTCTCACCTTGTCACAGGCAAAACATATGACTTGCTGAACATTTTCTTATTGATAGACACTACAGTTTACGATGTTCCCTGAATGCCCCACATAGCAGGCTGCGGTAGCTGCTGATGGTGGCTGCAGTGCTCAGACCAGTGTGCGACCTAGGATGACTTTAAAAGCGTATACTCGGGCGGGGCGTCGGTATAGCTCACCTGGCAGAGCTGGCGTCCCATGTACAGGGCTACAGTCCCAATGTGGAGGTCATGAGTTTGAATCCTGCTCATGGCCCTTTCCCACACGTCCTTCCCCCCCATTCTTCTCCCCTACTTCCCTGTCTCTCTCTCACTGCACTATATAAATAAAGGCATAAAGGCCAAAAAAATTACCTTTCAGAAAAAAAAGAGTACACTAGGGCAGTCTAACGTCAGATTTGTCCTCAAATGAAACTGAGTGATTTTTTTTTTTTCATGCAGTCTTTTCTATGAGCGGAATTAACAGCGCATGTAGGTGCGCTTCGTTTTGCATGAGAGGACCGCAGCATAAATACCGCAGTACACAGAAGTATTAAAAGTCCTGTTTTCCACCACTGCGGTGCTACTGGTGGGACACAGTTGTAGCGAAATCCTGGTGAAAAACGACACAAATCACTGCTTGTGTGTCCCATTCATTGGTCTCGATGGTCACGATAACCCCTCCCCTAGCCCCTGACGTACTTGGTGCTTTTCTCTGGCCCAGCAAAGAGTTGGTGTCTGAAAAGCACTAGTTTTGCGAGCCTGCTTTGGCGGTGGAAACACAAAGAACTGGTGCTAAGTCAGGCACTAGCACGGAACTAGCACTGGAACCAGCTCAGTGGAAAAGGGATATAAGTCAGCTGGGATAGGCTGCAGCCCCCCCCAATACATTCCTTGATGTACTGTCCAATCTTGCATGCATGACAAATATCATGCATGTTCCGTGGCTGTTTCTGGCACTCTGGGGGGTATGTCTGAATGAAGTCCTTAGCAACCTTTCCGTAACCACTGTGAATGACAGAATGTCATTACATTAACAGACTGATTAAGCAGCAGTGTTATGGTTCCCAGATCAGAAAAGACCTTAAGTATGTTACTACCCTTACCCCTTCCTCCCTGGGCAGACTTCCCCTCCATGCACTTGAAGGTGCGCAGAGCCAATGAGTATGTGAAAGGGAGGTGACGGGACTGATAAATTTCATTCCCAACTGCAAATTGAAGATACCTCTTGTGATGTGTGATGTGGTAGCACAGGAATATACAACTGTAAAATCTGTTGCTCACATCAAGTTGCCCAACTGGTTGCATTCTGGCAAGTATGTTATTATCAGCACTGAGCAATGTGGCTGTTTGTTGTGTGCAGATCCAATAATATGTGTCATACCCCCTAGCTTCTTGGGAATTAGGAAAATAGGGACAATGAAGCCCCTTTATGTCTCCAACTTCAAGGTATCACCGTTTAGGAATGAGGCTATGTCCTCTTTCACCACCTTATAGTGGGTCCAGCGAGAGAGGTTCAAATAATGCAGCTGAAACAGTCTTAATACACAAGACTATACACTGCGTCAAAATTATTCTGCAAATTGTATCTGTCATAAAGATTACATTTTTTTGTTTTTCAATTAAACCCATGGTTGGTATTGTGTCTCAGGGCTCTTTAGATCACTGAAATCAATCTCAGACGCCTGTGCTAATTAGTTTGCCAGGTAAGCCCAATTAAAGGAAAAACTACTAAAGAAGAACGTTCCACATTATTAAACAGACTACCATTTTCAAGCAATATGGGAAAGAAAAAGGATCTCTCTGCTGCCGAAAAGCGTGAAATAGTTGAATGCCTTGGACAAGGTATGAAAACCTTAGATATTTCACGAAAACTTAAGCGTGATTATCGTACTATTAAGAGATTAGTGGCTGATTCAGAGCACACACAGGTTCGTGCAGATAAAGGTACAATGAGAAAGGTTTCTGCCAGACAAACACATCGGATTAGGAGAGCGGCTGCTAAAATGCTATTACAAAGCAGCAAACAGGTATTTGAAGCTGCTGGTACCTCTGGAGTCCCACGAACATCAAGGTGTAGGATCGTCCAGAGGCTTGCAATGATGCATAAACCTTCTATTGGGCCACCCCTAACCAGTGCTCACAAGCAGAAACGGCTGCAGGTGACCCAGAAATACATGAAGACTAATTTTCAAACAGTCTTGTTCACTGATGGGTGCTGTGCAACCCTGGATGGTCCAGATGGATTAGGTAGTGGACGGTAGGTGTATGGCCATCATGTCCTAACAAGGCTGTGAAGTCAGCAGGGAGGTGGTGGAGTCATGTTTAGGGCTGGAATCATGGGGAGAAAACTGGTCGGCCCCTTTAGGGTCCCCGAAGGTGTAAAAATGACCTCTGAAAAGTATGTGGAGTTTCTGGCTGTCCACTTTCTTCCATGGTACAAAAAGAAGAACTGTGTGTTTCGTTACAAAATGCTGCAAGGAATACCTCTGCATCACTGGCTGCTATATGCATGAAAGGAGAGAAACTCATGGTGTGGCCCCCATCCTCCCCTGACCTGAACCCTATTGAGAACCTTTGGAGCATCCTCAAGAAAAAGATCTATGAGGGTGGGAGGCTGTTCACATCCTAACAGCAGCTCTGGGAGGCTATTCTGACATCCTGCAGAAATTCAAGCAGAAACTCTCCAAAAACTCACAAGTAGGGCCTGACCGATTTGGATTTTTTGAGACTGATGCCAATTCCGATATTTGGCAAAAAAAAAAAAAAAAAAATTCCAGTAACTGATTAATTGACCGATTAATTAAAAAATATATGTAATGAATAAAATAGTTTCTTTTTTGGTCCCTTAACGCTTACAACAACAACACAGATATGAATCACAGGCAGAACATTTTACTGTTTTATGCTGTCTTTTAGTATTTGTTCAACTTTACAACAGAGAGGAGTTTTCAAGTACAAAAACATGCAACAAAGCATTAGTCTATGCATCAGTAAAAAAAAAAAAGTTTTCTAAACAAATATGTCTGTAATGTGGGGTATTTTATTTTAAATTTGCATTGTGCATTTTTCTTTCGATGGAGCATGAATATAGCTACCAGCTGTACTGATGACTTAGTCTTTAGATTTAGACTGTAGGTGTCTGCTGTATACAAGCAGTATAATGAGTGAAGTCACTGCAGAACATTATTGATGCAGCCCTCTGATGTTCTGGACTCTCACTGTGATGTCTTTAAAGTTGATGAGAATAAGTTAATAAAAATGTAAGTTGAATAAGTTAGTTAAAAGGTTAGATAGAAAGTTTAGAAGCTGTTTTCTGTAGTTCTGTCAGAGTGAGGCTCTATGCGCTGCTTTGGTTTCAGACTTTGCGGCAGAGTGAGTGATCTCACTGCTGGACGGTCATCAGCTATTTTAACTCTTCGTCATCTCCATGTCCAAGGTTGACTTGTTTACAATTAGCAGAAGCAAAAACTGAGCTTTTCGTGGTGTTGCTGAGTGTTTTGTATGGTTTTTCCTTGGAGGTATTTGTCTTTTAACAAAATCAAATTGTACAAAATAAATGTACGAAAGCCACTGTGACACTTAACAGCATTTACTGTTTTATGAGAAATTAAGAATATATGGGCTTTTAATTGGCAAAACTCCGGCCGATGATGAGTATTTTGAAAATCGGCTGATTTAATTGGCCAGCTGATACACCGGTTGGACCCTACTCACAAGTTAAATGGATGCAAGAATTGTGAAGCTGCTATCAAATAAGGGGTTCTAAGTTAAAATGTAACTTGACCTGTTAAGATGTTTTTAACTGAAATAGCTTTTGATTTCAGTAAGTATGACCCCCTAATGCTGCAAATTCAATAAATGACCATTTTCAGTTCTTTACAACCTATAAAATATTTTGGAACTCTGTTGTGTGTAATAATTTGGAACAGTGCATTTTAAGTTTTCTATTTTTGAAAAAAAATCCTGCTATCATTGGGAGATTAGTTCAAAAACATTTGAATTATACTTTAACGTTTGATGACTTGAAAATTATGCTGACTGTCATTTGCATCGGCTATTTAGGAAAATCAAAGAAAAATCAAATTTGCATAATTGGAACGGGGTATAAACATGAATAAAGAAATACATAAAGAATTACTTGGTGCTTAATCACTTTTAGAACACAGCTCGTATACAGACTGACTAGCTGCATGTTCAGACAGGCCACTGCAATAACTGGTTGCTTTCAGATTGTGTTAGCCTGCCTAATGGGCCAAGATGACCTGTTGATGCAACTAAGGCAGCGGTACCGCACGGTTTATTTTTTTAAATACAGGCTTCCCCATTTCTGAGATAAGCAAGATTGAACATTAGTGCTTTGTTTTCATTTGATACTAATTTCATGTGACCATATTTGTTTTCGACTGGCATTTCAAAAGAATTGCTTGTTTATCATCTGTTTGAGCCTCTGAGTGTGAAACATAGTTGCTGTTTATGTCATTAACGTGGCTACTCCACCTTGACCTACCTGTGTTTTGTTCATAATTCAGAATGAAGTCAGAAAGGAAATAGACCGGCGAAAGATGGGTAAGGGCATGCAAGACTTTAAGAGGAAACAGGAAGAGGAGAAGACCAAGCGACTCCTGGAAGAAAGGAATAGAGAGAAGGCAGAGGAGAAGGCTGCCAGGGAGCGAGTCAAACAGCAGATTGCGATGGTAACCTTTTCTTTCTCTTGTCTCTCTAAACTTTAGAAAGAGTGACAAACGGTTGTCCAATTACAATTTATTATGTAAGAAATCGTTTAGAAAGACCCTTTTTCTGTCAGTGTTGAAAAGTAGACAATGTTAGATGGTGCAGATGATGCTTTAATTGAATTATCAGGGCACAACAACCTTATTTTCTTACTGTTTCTTAATGGCACAGTAATTCTACATTTTTTCCTACAAGATATTTGAATATGCATTTATTTGACAATTTACAGGATCTACAGCAAAGTAAGGTATCAGAAATATTGTTTGGGGCTAAAACTCCTGTGTTTTAGTACCAAAATATTAAACATGATTTTGAGTTTTTCCAAGACAAAAGGCCTAAATTGTTTTATATGAGGCTACCAAGTCTTACTTTGAAATGCCACATCAGTTAGAAGCAATGCAGACATATTGTTCACAGTAACTGTATTCATTTGTTATATTGACAAGAGTCATATCACTTTTCTGTCTTATCCCCTCTGCCCTGCAGGACCGAGCTGATAGAGCAGCTCGCTATGCCAAAACCCATGAAGACGAAAAGGCTGCCAAGCAGGCCATACTGCAGGCCAGACAGGCAGAACAGGAGGCCAGAAAGGAGGCATTAGTCAGGGAGAGGAGGTAAATAGACCACGGAGATTAAGCAGTGACACGTACACAAACTGTACATGCTTCAAATGCCTCCCCTGCAGGCCAAAATGTACAATCATTTCTTCTGAATCGAAAATCTTTACAAAAGAATTGTAATCATAAAGTATGCATATCAAAACAGCACACTAAAAAAACAACTCTGTTTATACGTTTTTACCAGATACTTTAACATATCACATACGGACACGTCCAAGTATAAATATTAAAAGCATGAGAACAGCTATAGTTGCAGTAATTATGCAAATACTGAAAGAAGCTCAAGCGCTGAAAGAAATTTAGGAGAGTTTAGGTTTTAGTGAAGTTAAAAAGGTAGTTCAAATTTCTGCAGAAGAACTAAACTCCGTAGACATGTAAGAGAAAGATAGTGAAGTGTCAGAGTATAAATGATGAGATGACTTGAAGTACCATTTTGAGTGTAAGCTAATGGAACAACTGAATCTCCTGTCTAAAGTCTCGAGTGAACATAATGTTTTTAACTACTTAATACACAACAGTGTAAAATACTGAGGTCTGAAAAGACCATCTCTGGTGTGGACCAAAGAACCAAACCCTCTCAATTTGTTTCTAGACCACTGTGGTTTTTTTATGCCATGAAGACAAATGGATCACTCACAGGCCTTTGAAGGTGTCCTGTACTATCAGACACCAAGACATTAGCAAAAGAAATGGCAAGGTCAGGTCTTGATGGATCTGGCTTGATTTTCCAGTTTGTCCTAGAGGCTGTTTGTTGGGACTAAGATCTGGGGTGTTTGGAGGCCAAGTCAATACCTTGAACTCTTTGTCACGTTCCTCCAACTGTTTCAGGACAGTTTTGCAGTGTAGCAGTCAGCAGTCACCCTGCTGAAAGAGGTGGAGTGTGAGGAGAGCTGCAACAGGCCATGTACAGTCATATGAAAAAGTTTGGGCACCCCTGATCATTTTCAAGATTTTCTTTTATAAATCATTGGTTGTTCGGATCAGCAATTTCAGTTAAATATATCATATAGCAGACAAACACAGTGATATTTGAGAAGTGAAATGAAGTTTATAGGATTTACAGAAAGTGTGCAATTAAACAAAAGTAGGCAGGTGCGTAAATTTGGGCACCCTTGTTGTTTTATTGATTTGAATACCTTTAGCACTAATTATTGGAACACAAAATTTGTTTGGTAAGCTCATTGACCCTTGACCTACATACACAGGTGAAGCCAATCATGAGAACGGGTATTTAAGGTGGCCAGTTGCAGGTTGTTCTCCTCTTTGCATCTTCTCTGAAGAGTGGCAACATGGGAGCCTCAAAACAACTGTCAAATGACCTGAAAACAAAGATTGTTCAACATCATGGTTTAGGGGAAGGATACAAAAAGCGAGCTCAGAGATTTCAGCTGTTAGTTTCCACTGTGAGGAACATAGTGAGGAAATGGAAGACCACAGGCACACTTCTAGTTAAGGCCCGGAGTGGCAGGCCAAGAAAAATCTCAGATAAGCAGAAGCCAAGGATGGTGAGAACAGTCAAACTCAACCCACAGACCAGCTCCAAAGACTTACAACATGATCTTGCTGCAGATGGTGTCACTGTGCATCGTTCAACTATTCAGTGCACTTTGCACAAGGAGCTGCTGTATGGGAGAGTAATGCGGCAGAAGCCTTTTCTGAGCACATGTCACAAACAGCGTCGCTTGAGGTATGCTAAAGCACATTGGATAAGCCAGCTTCATTTTGGAATAAGGTGCTGTAGACTGATGAAACTAAAATTGAGTTATTTGGACATAACATGGGGCGGTATGCATGGCAGAAGAAGAACACAGCATTCCAAGACAAACATTTGCTACCCACAGTAAAATTTGGTGGTGGTTCCATCATGCTGTGGGGCTGTGTGGCCAGTGCAGGTACTGGCAATCTTGTTAAAGTTGAAGGTCGCATGGATTCCAGTCAGTATCAGCAGATTCTTGCGAACAATGTTCAAGAATCAGTGACAAAGTTGAAGTTGCGCCGGGGCTGGATACTTCAACAAGACAACGACCCTAAACACTGCTCAAATTCTACGAAGGCATTCATGCAGAGGAACAAGTACAACGTTCTGGAATGGCCATCTCAGTCCCCAGACCTGAATATTATTGAAAATCTGTGGTGTGATTTAAAGCGGGCTGTCCATGCTCAGAAACCATCAAACCTGACTGAGCAGGAGATGTTTTGTAAAGAAGAATAGTCAAAAATACCTTCAACCAGAATCCAGACCCTCATTTGAAGCTATAGGAAGCGTTTAGAGGCTGTTATTTCTGCAAAAGGAGGATCTACTAAATATTGATGTAATTTTTCTGTTGGGATGCCCAAATTTATGCACCTGCCTACTTTTGTTTAAATAATTATTGCACACTTTCTGTAAATCCTATAAACTTCATTTCACTTCTCAAATATCACTGTGTTTGTCTGCTATATGATATATTTAACTGAAATTGCTGATCCGAACAACCAATGATTTATAAAAGAAAATCTTAAAATGATCAGGGGTGCCCAAACTTTTTCATACGGCTGTAAATGTCTCTGGGTTATTGACTGATCTGTGACGACACCCACCTGCCACTCAAAACGATAATGTCTTTAATTGTACATAACTTAAACGTGCAGTCGTCATAAACAGGGAGACCAAAAGTGCTTTTTTGTTGCACTGTAAACATGTTTATTCTGCTATGAATAAACATTCCTTCCCACTGTTGCCGACCACTTGCTCAAAGGGAATCCAAAGGCCACTTTGGATTGTTGGATTCTCTCTTTAAACATATGTTGGGAATTTGCACTATATAAATAAAAATTAATTCAATTCAATTAAATTTTGAAAATGGTTGCATGCAGATAGCGGAAGGAAAGGAGAGCCAACTGAAATAAGCAGCCAATGGCAGGCTTTTAAAAGCAACTGATATCTGGTGAGTAAGTGGCCATTTGAGGAACTGCAGTTTCTGGCATCTCTGTCTTCATTTTTCAGCCCTCTACTGATGCTTGGTGTAATACACACATTGGCAGCATTATAGCTGCATGTTACCATTTTCGAAATTCAATAGAATTCACTTCAGTTTTTATTTATATAGTGCGATTTCACAACATATGTCAACACACAGCGCTTGATAGTAAGGTATAGACCTTAGGAACAGAGGACCCAACAATCTAAAGTTGCCTTGGATTCCCTCAATGGTCGGAAGGAACCAAACCCCCCTCCTCCCAGCAAAGTGCAGACTGATATGCAGCCAACACAAGAGTCCAGATGATGGACTGATGATCTAGGATGACAACCACCAAAACTATGAAACAGATAAGAAGTTAAAGCCTGACTAAACGATGATTTACAGCATAGAAGATTCAGTACACACAATCAACTACTGCTTCTGTGAAAGTGTTTAATGTTTAACTAACTGCTTTTCTATCTGTGTGTGTGATCCAGTACTATAGCAAGGATACAGTTCCGCCTCCCAGATGGCTCATCCCTCACCAACCAGTTCCCCTCGCAGAGCAAACTGCATGAGGCTCGGCAGTTTGCTGTTCAGGTATATGTATGACAAATGCACTTCCATACAGTTGCTGTTGTCCTTCTGGATATGTTAATCTTTTAAAATCATAACTTGTGGCCGTGGCAGCTGCATTGGAATTTGTACATAACATAAAGACAAACACAGACACGCAACCACACGTGTAGTCCTTTGATAAATTTGCTCAAAGTCATCATTGAGGGGAAAATATTTTTGGAAAACAATAATACAGCATGATCATTTATTTCTGCTAGGATCCTCTAAAGAAGTTTATAAAGACAAATTATAAGCTCCCTCAAAACCCAAGCAAAGATGAATGCCAAGGTACAGGGCTACAACTTCAACAAACATGACAGAGTTTTGTTGTTGTTGTTGTTTTTTTTTTTTTATAATTAAAGCAGAACACAAACAAATACAGTGCAGCTGTGGTCCATTTAGTATTTTTCTATTTTCCCCCAAACAGTCAGGTCAATATTATAATTCTTCTTGTAAACAAATGCCCTCCCCGACCAACAAACAGACCTCTTAATTTGTAGATAAGAATCTAAGAAAATAAGAAAATAAATGAAGATAAATTATAAATAAATAAATAAGTACAGTTGCATAGTATCAATGTACTTGGGGAAGAAAAAAACAAAACAAAACAAAACAAACAAAACACGTTTAGATGTAAAACATAAAATCACTCACACACCGCTCCATGACAATTATTAGAGAGAAAAAGAAAAACACGGTAGCTGCTCGCATCCCGACTCAGCAAATAAGAACCTGCACTAAAGAAAGAGTAACTAGCATGCAGTATTTGTTATTAAGTCAGGCACAGGTTCAGGACGGGTGCAGGGGGGGCGGCCAGGCAGGCACCGGGGACAGAGTCTATAACAGCAGGCCATTGCATACCACTAAAACACCTCATCAGGAGAAGGTTTCTCAAAATATTGGAGAAGAGGTCTCCAGTGAGTGTAAAACTTATCAGAGCACCCTCTAAGAGTGAATTTAATTTTCTCAAGTTTAAGGAGAAACAGGATGTCATGTAACCATGCTTTGAAAGATGGAGGTTGTGAAGATTTCCATAAGAGAAGGATCTTCCTACAGGCAATTAAAGAGGTAAAAGCAATAATACTGTCCTGAATTGCTGAGGTGACAAGGCTGTCAGGAGACCTACCAAAAATAGCTATATGTGGGGATGGATTGACAGTTATACCTAGGATATCAGAAATAGACTTAAAAAAGGACTGCCAATAATTATCTAATTTTGAACACGACCAAAACATATGGGTCAGGTTACAAGGAGTCTGAGAGCACCTACTACAGGTTTCGTCATTTGATTCTGGAAACATCTGGAAGAGTTTGTGCTTGCTGTAATGTAGATGGTGAAGCACTTTAAACTGTATGCGAGACAGCCCAGCACAACTAGAAGAAGAATTAACAGCCTCGACAGCCTTTTTCCAGAAATTGTCAGAAAAGTTTGTTTGCAATTCAATTTCCCAATCAGCTTTAATCTTATTTACCACAGTTTCATTAGTTGTGAGCAGGAGGTTATAAAGGAAGGAAACCTGACCTTTGTTAAAATTTGGAAGTCTAAGCCCACCCACTGACCGGTTCCTTTGGAGCAAAGTCCAACCTGGTCTCGCACATTTGCCGGCCCAAATGAAAGAAGAGACAGCTTTGCAAATAGATTTAAAAAAGGACTTAGGGAGAAATATGGGGAGACATTGAAACAAATACAGATATCTGGGTAGTACATTCATTTTGACAGCCTGTATCCTTCCTGCCAAACATAGTGGCAGGCAATTCCACTTCTGTAGGTCTGCTAAAAAAGAGAAATAATGTTGGTAATCCTGACTGACCGAAAACAGGAAAAGTTTAGTCTGATTTAATGTCAGACTGAGAAAAAACAAAAAGGTTTTATGTCTTTTTATTCAGTGTATGTAAACTTCTGGTTTCAACTTTAAGTGCAGTGCAGACCATTGACAAGATGACTCCTGGTCTCCAGGGGCCTCATTTGTCATCAGTGCGTACGCACAGATATGTGCACAGAGCGTGCGTACTAACATTCCTACGCAAAATATGGAATTTATCAACTTGTACTTATACTTAGGACTGTGCGTAAATACACGCACACCTCTGACCATGCATACACACATAATCTAGCGGTAGAACAGTGAAACTACAAATAGAAAGTATACAGGGATTTTGACCACCGGCACATTCCAGTGTGAGGTTGGAGACATATGCGGCATTTCCAGCCACCACTGAGCAGGATCAAGCCGGCAGTGTTGGATGCCATAACTCCCCTGGCCCCAGCCTACATCCAGTTCCCTTACAGTCATCACCAACGAGCCCAAATCAAACAGGGACTTAACGTCGTCGCTGGATTCCCAAACATATGTGGAGCCACAGACTGCACCCACATCACAATCAAAGCAGCATCACTAAACGAGCTTAATTTTGTAAATAGAAAAGGGTTTCATTCAATCAATGTACTGATAAATTGCGATGCACATCTGTTGCTATCCAACATTGTTGCCCGGCGGCTTGGAGGAACGCGACTCATTCATTGAGCAGAACAGCTCTGTGGGTCTCCATGCAGGAGCTGCTGAGGACAGCTCGCTTGTTGGTGAGTGTCACAGAGTATGGAAATGTTTTAGGTGGACTTTGGTTACTAAAACATGTCATCAGTAGTGATCAGGGTTATCCGCTGGGTAAACGTTCGGTATTAATTCGTCCTCCTCCAGTTGCAGCCATTTCTCTTTTATGGACTGTGATACGTTTTTTGGCACTCAGCTTAACGTCAAACCACTTTTTAAAATTTTTGCCGGCGATCTCTCCTCTGACGCAACAGAAATAACTGCGGTGGTTATCTTGTCTGCAATATTTTTTCTTTCGCTGCTTATCCCAACATTTCACGCAAGTACCTTGATCTCAGTTTCATAAAAGTTCCTCTTTATCGCCCTTTGTGCCACGATGATAACGACAGGTGAGGAAAAAAATAAATCTTCACCTGCTTTATAAAAAGGCGTGTTATTGCCCTATATGGTCATTTGAAGGCTTTCCTGCAGGCAACGTGCACGAGCACGGAGGTTAAGAACAAGTGGGATTTATCAACACTGATGTGCGTACGACCCCGTACACATGTTTGATAAATACAGATTTTTTTGTACTTACACACACTCTAAATTTCATTCATACGACAGAATTTAGAACCTTTTCTACGCACTGATGATAAATGAGGCCCCAGAAGCTTGGCAAAGGGGGAAAATTTCAGCATGACATTCATTCAAAGCACACTGCCAACATCACACACGAGTTTCTAAAGATGAAAAAGGAGGAAACTATGACCTGGACAAGGGTTAGGGTTAGGTTTAGGGTTCCACCACTGATTTCTGGAGTGTGAACATTTGGAATGACTCTGACCTACTAAATTCCATTTAACAGAGATGTCACTTGTTTTTATTAAAACTACCAATTTTGCTTCAGATAAACAGAGAAACCATTAGTGTGGCCTTAATGCAGAAGTTGACACTCTTGGCAGTGTTGATTTTGGGTGTTTCAAAATCACAGAAGACTGACTTTCTGACAATTCCAAATCAATTAACCCGATGTGGTGGTTTTTGAAAGTGTGCCACATAGCACCATATTATCTTATGCTCAACGTAAAATGTTTTGTGCTGGTCCTGTGTCAGGAAGTGGGAAACCGCTATGGTAACTTTTCCCTCGCAACCATGTTCCCGCGCCGGGAATTCACCAGTGAAGACCTGAACAAGACCCTGCTGGAACTGGAACTGGCACCAAGTGCTTCCATCGTGCTTCTGCCGGTGAGTAGACCAGAATCCAGTTGCCACATGTCACTCAGCCAAGGTTCCATGTAATGTCCAGATCTGAAGTGCTTGCGTTTATGTTTCTTTGTAATCAATATTGGATACAACATAAATGATGAATGTGCCAAGTTTCATTTGTATGTCAATAGGAGGAGTACTTGTAAATAAGCTTAAAATAATTAATGAGGAAAAATCACTTTAGTCACGTCATAGTCAAGTCAAGAATGCTCTCCTAGATGTGTGGGTGCAAGTTTCCATATCAAGAGAAGACTTAATTAGCAGGTCTCAGCACAAACAACGTAGCACTCCACATGATGCGGTCATGTATGGCTGGTAATGTATCGGTGATTTTATTCCTGACTGAAGCAACAGAATAAATGCAGGGGTATACAGGAGCACTCTGTGTGGTCACACTCAGGCAAGTACATTAAAATGTCAAAGCTTCAAGTAGTCTAAAGACCAGATTAAAGGCATAGAGGCCCCACAACAGACAGACTTTAGTGAAGGTCTGGAAGAGCACCATCAGGGAACATACAAAACCTCTGCTTATGTCTGTGGCACTGGTTGTGGAAAAACTGTTTGTTTTCACAGTCCAAGATTTCAGCGACTCACTGACTGCAAAGGATTTTCCAAAAAAGAATAAATATGATATTTTTCGTTCTTAAAGTGTGTCTGTCCAATTACTTTTGAACCCTTTAACTTTAGACACTATATGTAAAAATGTATATCTCCCAAACAGGTCTCCTCTCATTGATGTAAACATATTCAGACCAAAACGCACACTTGGCACTTTGTATTATTCACTCCTGAGTAATATGAATTTAGCAGTACAGTGTCCTGCTCAGAGAAGGTGTCTAATTTTCTTGTCACTCTGTGTTTAATACTAAATTCTCAAGGCAAAGTTGGAAAATGGCACACTGTCTTGTTAAACGTAATCTGTCATTAACATCTGAAGCATCAATGTGGTTTAATGCTAAGATTAGAATAGCGAAAAAGCCATTCATTCTGCTGGTACCAGTGAGCTACAGCAGGAATCCTGCAGCTGGGGGATCTATATGATAAAGGTCACATGGTTACCTTTGAATATATGAAACAAAATTACAATCTGACAAACAAAGACTTCTTGAAATATCTCCAAATCCGGCATTGTTTCCTTTCAGTCATGAGTTGTGAACCTGACCCACCTACTGAAATTCAAAGTTTACTACAATATGTCAGCTGTAAAAAAGGCAGTGCATCAATTTTTTATAACCTCATCAGAGATGCCAATGCACCGAAGCTTGGGAGTCTAAAATTGGCTTGGGAGAAGGATATCGGAGAACATATTGAGGAACAGCAGTGGAATGAAGTCATACTTCCTGCTGGAGAGGTCCAGGCACAGTTCACCAGTTATAAAATCCTTCACTGATCCTACTGGACCCCAAGCAGAATGGCTACACTCAAACTAGACTCTCGGGACACCGGGATTTATTCCTGATAACATGGAGCCCATTCTTGGACTACATTAGAAGTGGACAGTGCCCAAGGACTGATCTCACACATCATGTAAAATGAATTATTTATGTATGTTATTATTATTTATTTATCATTTACTTATGTATTGTTTGTTTGTTAAGGTATGTTGATACATTCAATTTCTGGCTCAGTTTTTTTTTGTTTGTTTTTTTAAAATCTATTTTTGATTCTTCTTAGCCATGGGGATATAGGGAGGGTTAGATGGGCAGGGGATATTCATACTATGAAAATGTCCTAGGAAATGTCCTGAAGTGTTCGCGTTTCAATTAAATGTTGAACTAAAATATCAATTTAAAAAAAAAATAATAATAATAATACTAAACTGGGGACAGGAAGAGTTTGGCACAGGAATGAATGGAGAAACAAATGTATACATGTCTCTAAAAGCTGATTCAGTCTTTAAATGTGCCTCTTTTATCAACATTATGTGAATCTCCTCCCCCTCAGCAGTCAGGCAGGCCTGCTAACACAGTGGCCCAGTCCTCTGGGGGTGGTCTTTGGGCAGTTCTGGGCACACTCCTGTATCCGTTGCTGGCTGTTTGGAGATTCCTCAGCTCTTTCCTGTTTGCAACCCCTCCTACATCGGTAGCAGCATCCAGAGGCCCTGCTCAGCAGTCTAATCCCTACGCCAACTCAACATCAGCTTCCAACAAAGCAAAAAGGTAAGGGACAGTCTTTGTTCTGTTTCAGATAGAAATGCCTAGAAACAGCAGTTACAAGCTCTTCATCAGTCAAAGTAGGACTTTAGGTTATCTGCTGTCCAATGAGCAAATAGGTATGTAACGATTTATTCATATAGAGGCCTGTAGAGAGAGTAAGAATCAGGCTACACTCACCCACAACTGTGTAGTGATACCAGATTAAGTGTGAAATTTGAATGGTTTTGACGGACTAGTTTAACTTGAAAAGGTCCTATGAAGCACAGTCCTCCACCAAGAAAGTGATCAGTGTCTGCACCAAAATTCAGTGATGTTGTCGTCTGCCCATGCTCCACCTCTCTGCCAAATTTCATGAAATTTGGCTTGGTGGCCTTTGAATAATCTTTTTTTTAATTATTTGAAATTATTTTTCATTATTTTTTAAAATTTTTATCAGAGATCATACATAGTCCAACATTCATACCAAGTTCAAATCGTCAAATGTTACACAAATCTATATTTACATACTGTATATCCCATGTATAATATCACCCAATAGTCTAAGACTCGTTTCAGTGATATTGACTTCTCAGCTACTGCTCTCTCTTTCATTTTCATTTGAAGCAAATGTTGACATTCCTGATCCAACAAACCCATGAACAAAGAGGCTGTCACTCTCACTCATCTACTCTTAAAGATACCCTCACACCACGATCTATCTGGTAATCCCGTAGAATCAATATTTTACAGAAGGGTGAATAAAGTAAGTCTGGTCTCTGTGGACCCATATACCCGACCCATTTTGTCCACCATCTCAGAAATTTCTCTGATTGTATCTTTATAGAGAATGTCAGTCTTTCCATAAAGTAAATGTCATGTATGATTTCATGCCAGTCATCTAATGTTGAAGCATCTAGTTGTAACCACTTCTTATCAAGGCCTTCTTCCCTCCCACAAGTATTATTCTCATTCAGAGGGCTGCCACGGACACGCCGTTTGACGTAAACTCACCATTTTTGGTATGAGTCATCATCAACGTCTAAAGGCTCATGTCACTGCATTTGAGGTCAATACAGTTGACCGGCTAATAATAGCACATGAAAGTGTAAAACACATTCTTTCCTACTGCCAGCAGGTGGCGCTATGACTGTGAATTGATATTGGCATATGGGTTTCATTAGGGCAGGACTGTGATCAAGTATGTAAAGTTTGAGGCAGATTGGAGCATGTACAGGGTCGTTAGACACGCTTCCTTTTTGATGACGAATCATCACAATTCAGATGGCCGCCGTGTCCACGCCCTCAGACTTTTGCGGAGTGTTTTAATAACTTTTAGTCACCAAGCCCTGTTGTACGTGCTGGCCAAATTTGCGGCGTGTAGGAGTTAACCCCTAGGAGGAGTTTGCTCTCGAAAATGACAAAAATCACAAAAAATTGCACAGTTATAACAAAATGGCAGACTTCCTATTGAGTTTACGGTATGGGTCCAAGAGGCTTTTTTGTGTGTCCCGATGTGTTACATATGTCTACCAATTTTTGTAAACATCAGTTAAACGTCCTGCGGGGGCTAATGGATAAATTGCTGCAGGGGGCGCTTTAGAGCCATTTTGTCAAACAGGCACACGTTGTCTGTTGTTGAGGCGATAGTGACTGATATGCCAATTTTGGTGAGTTTATAAGCATTCTAAAGCTGTCAAAAGTCCTTTTTGTCTCAAAGTAACTGTGCATCGCCATGGCAACACTGTTGCTTGAAAACCCAAACGATTCACACTGTAGCATCGTCAACATGGGAAGACTTAGCTGACCAATTTTATGAATGATATCACAAAGTTTGAAGCAATGGCACGTGGAAGTATAATGCCTCAAACAGCCTGTTACCAATAGGTGGCGCTATGACTGTGAATGGAGTTTGGCATATGGATGTGATCAGGACAACAGTCTGATCAAATACGTAAAGTTTGAGACAGAATGGAGCGTGTACAGGGTAGTTACACAGTACTTCCTCTTTTATGGCGAAGGATTAAAAATCAGGAGGCTGCCATGGCCACGCCCTTTGACCTTTGCAAATGATTTTGATATCATTTTACCTTCAAGGCGTATTCTACCTGCTACCCAAATTTCAGCGCTCTGTGACTTACCCCCTAGGAGGTGTTAGCTCAGGTTGGACAAACGAACAATGCAAAATGGCGGACTTCCTGTTGGGTTTAGAGTATGGCTGTCACTGACATTTTTGTTTGTCCTAACCTCCTCCATATACCTACCAAATTGCGTAGGTCTGGGTCAAACATGCTTCCGCTGGGACCATTTTGGCATTGACATGTCCAACTCCCTTAAAATATCAAATTTTTCACCAGTTCTGATGTGTGTGCAAATTTTCATGCAGATTTGAGAATGTTTAGGCCCTCAAAAATGCAATTGTTTATGGCTATGAAGAAGAAGAAGAAGAAAAGATAATCCTTTCAGTTTCAAGAGGGTCCTACGCACTGTAGTGCTCGGGCCCTAATAAAATAAAATAAATAAAATAACTGTACAAAATGTGCAAATTGAAAAACAGTGCAAAGACAAAGGATTTTACAGAGCTGAGAGCTGAGAATGCTCTCTGCCAGACAGAGGCCAGGTGTTGTACAGTGTTATAGCTCTGGGCAGGACAGACTTCCTGTCCTGGTCCTTGTGACAGCGGAGCTGAATCAGTCTGTTTGAGAAGGAGCTCCGCTGCCTGTCCAGAAGGGGGTGGAGAGGGTGGTCGGGGTTATCCAGAATAGATAACAGTTTGTTCAGAGTCCTCCTCTCCACCACTGCTTCCATGGTGTCTGGTTTGCAGCTGGTAACGGAGCCAGCCTTCCTGATAGTTTGAGGTTTATAGGGGGAACAGGAATGGAGAAAGCACAGTGCCCTGTGGGGCTCCTATGTCACTCACCACCACATCAGACAGGGCAGCTCCAAGATGGACAAACTGCGGCCTGCCTGTCAGGTAGTCAGTAACCCAGGAGACCGTGGGTGAGTCATCATTCACAGCTTCTCCCTCAGCAAAAGTGGCTGAACGCTGTTGAATGCACTGGAGAAATCAAAGAAAGTGATTCTCACTGTGCAACCAGCACCATCCAGGTGTGAGTGAGCCCTCTGCAGCAGGTAGATGACGGCATCCTCGACTCCCAGACGAGGCTGATCAGCAAACTGCAAAGGGTCAAGGGAAGATTTCACCTGCGGACGGAGATGGGCCAAGACCAGCCTCTCCAGCACCTTCATCACATGAGGTGTGAGGGCTATTGGTCGGTAGTCTTTGGGCCTCGACTTCTTGGGATCAGGAACCAGACAGGAGGTCTTCCACAGTGTGGTCA
Source organism: Stegastes partitus (assembly GCF_000690725.1). Classification (NCBI taxonomy): domain Eukaryota; kingdom Metazoa; phylum Chordata; class Actinopteri; family Pomacentridae; genus Stegastes; species Stegastes partitus. The sequence continues at coordinate 58,781 of NW_007578886.1, read as the reverse complement.
CCTTCTCCTGGGTCAGGCTCAGGTTGAAGAGGTGGCACAGGATAGTAGACAGCTGGCTGGCACAGGTCCTCAGTACCTTAGGGCTGATACCATCAGGGCCTGCTGCTTTGCCTTGGTGTAGTCTCTCCAGCTGTCCTCTCACCTGGTCGG
>NW_007578886.1:40845-58311 GCF_000690725.1 Stegastes partitus | reverse complement strand
TCCTCAGCTCCACCTTCAGGTCTTGCTGTAGCCTCCTCATTTCCTCCTTGTCCTCAGACCTGAAGGCCTTCTTTTTCTTGCTGAGGAGGACTTTCAGGTCACTGGTGATCCAGAGTTTGTTGTTTGGGAAGCAGCGTACGGTCTTGGCTGGCAGGGTGGTGTGCTCACAGAATTTTATGTATTCTGTGATGCAGTCAGTCATGCTGTTGAGGTCCCCCCCATGTGGCTCACATAGCACTTTCCAGTCAGTTGACTGAAAGCAGGCCTGCAGAGCCTCTTTGGCCTCCTGATTCCACCTCCTAACAGTCCTTGTGGAAGCAGGCTGCTGTTGAACAAGAGGAACATACTTTGGTGTCAGAAGGACCAGGTTGTGATCAGATCTCCCGAGTGGGGGGAGGGCGGTGGCACTGTATGCGTCCTTTGCATTTGCATACTGGAGGTCCAGTGTTCTATTTTCTCTAATGGGGCAGTTAACAAACTGGTAAAAAGTTGGGAGAATTTTATCCAGTGTAACGTGGTTAAAGTCCCCAGTGATTGTTATGAAAGTGTTTGGATGTTGGCTTTGTAGTTTGGACACAGTGGAGTGAATTGTGTAAATGTATCCTCGACAGAGACTTGTTCTCAGACCCCTCAGCTCTGGAGTATATCCTGATAGGCCTTTAAATAATCTTGCTGACGGACAGACAAACAGATAAAAACAAAAGCACTGAGTACATACAACTGCCTTGGTAAAGGAAAAACTGATAAATCATTGAGTCACAAAGAAAAGGTGAATATATTTGCAGATTTGAAAAGACTTTGAGATATTAAGCTTTGATGACTAACTCTTCTCACCTGCCAGAAAAAAATCCTACACTGAAAGAAATGTCAGACTCTGCTGACAAGATGCGCTGAAATTGAAGCAAAAGACCTATCCAATGTTTTTATTTTTAACCTTCCCAAACCTAATACAACTTTTATTCTTGCAAACAAAACGTAAGGCGTTTTAGAATCAAATCACAGCTGCATAAAATTCAGCTGTACATTGCAGGTTATCCCAGGGTTAGATTCAGATTCAGGTTCATTTATTTGTCATATGTGGGTTAACAAACTGTCAACTATGCAATGAAATGTTTTGGACAAGAAGAACCAATCAACTCACTGTTTTAACACAAGAAAAGCTAAAAACACTAGAAAGACCAGAGAAACAGTACATTCAAAATATTGCCAAAAGTGTCCAAAAATAAGAAAAATGTAAACATTAGGGTAGAATATATAGACATTAAGTCATTGAATTTGTCTATATTCTTGTGCAGAGTCCAGAGCCAAAAATCAGAATGTAAACACTTGCGTGTTAAGTGCGTGTGCATGAATCATGTCTGACAGATACGAATTTAGTACAGTTTGTATTGGCAGTTTCTATTGAGTTAAGGAGCCTGACAGCCTGGTGGTAAAAGCTGTCCTTCAGTCTTTTGGTAGTCAGGCTCCTGCACTGTCTGCCAGATGCTAGCAGTGGTCTTTAATAAGGGAAGGGAGACTGCATCCAGTGATGTACTGTGCCGTTTGCAACACTTGCTGTCGTGTTTTCCGGCTGTAACTGGGGCAGTTCCCATACCACACTGTAATGCAGCCCATCAGCAGGCTCTTGATGGTACATCTGTAGAAGTTAGTTAGGATGCTGGTCTTCATGTCAAACTTCCTCAGTCTCCTCAGGAAATCTAGCCACTGGCAAGCTTTTCTGGCCACAGTGTCTGTGTGTAGCGATCAGGACAGATCCCCTGTGATGTGGATGCCAAGGAACTTAAAGCTGCTGACCCTTTCTACCGCTGTGGATGTCTGTCTCCATGCTGTCTCCTGAAGTCCACAATCATCTCTTTTTGTTTTGCTGACATTCAGAAAAAGGTTATTGTGCTCGCACCAGCTGGCCAGTGTTTTCACCTCATCACTATTGGCGGTCTCATCAATGTTTGGGATGAGGCACATGATGGTTGTGTAGTCAGCAAACTTAAGGATGGAATTTGAGCTGTGTGTGGCATTACAGTTGTGAGTGGACAGGGAGTACAGGAGGGGGCTGACAACACAGCTCTGAGGTCTCTCTGTGTTGAGGATCAACGTAGAGGAGAAGTGGTTGCCAATTCTCACAGCCTGTGGCCTATTGGTCTGGAAGTCATAAATCCAGCTGCAGATTGAGTTCTCCAGACCCAGAGCTACGAGACCAGCTTGGAGAGAATGATGGCGTTGAATGCCAAGCTGTAGTCAGTGAAGAGCATTCTCACATATGTGTCGTCTGTCTAGGTGATTGAGAGCAGTGTACTGCTGGAACAGTGGTATCATCTCTGGCCCTGTTTGCTCTGTAAGTGAACTGTAGGGGGTCCAGGGTATCAGGTACTGAGGTGGTGAACACGGAGCGCAATTGGACAGCAGAAACAGGAGTTTCTATCTGTGTGTTTTTATGAGCTCCAATGGCGCATGCCAAAACGTGGTACCAGGGTACAGACAAAATCCCAGGTGATTTTGGGTTGGTAACTTTATGTTAAACTGTTTTATTTTCATTTGGAGGTGAATAAATATTGCTATATTTCATTGTAACCGACTAGTTGTTTGTGTTATCCTGTGTTAGTAACGTGGTTAGTACTGGAAGTAAAGTTAATGGTTCTAACTGTATGAATGTTATGCATGGGATGAGCTCACACTCACAGTGTCTACTTAAGAATCCAAAGTAATTTTGTAGCTCACGCTGGTTCACATCTCATGCAAAGGTTGTCTATAAAACTAAAATATAAATCAGTGAGAAGGCTGAATAGGAAAATGAAAAATGTATATATTGTAAACTCATTACATGTAAAGTGATTTTTTTTAAATTTTATATTATTTTGAGTTTCAGTAAATTGCTATTTAAACTGTTTAAATACTTGCAGTCTAGTTGAGTACATGCAACAGCAATCATAAGGAAGACTGCTGACTTGAAAGCAGTGTTGCCAACTCCCCAGTAAGGAAGGTAGCTATTGGCTGTCCTAAAAGGTGCTAGTAGTCACTAAATGATGTCATCGCCTAGTTTGCACAACTGACCATTTGAATGTTAATTGTAATGGATGCTTTAGGAGAGAGGAATGATGTCGTGGGAGAGACAAAAAGTGAGTAAAAAACACAATAAATATGTTTAGAACTACAAATGAACTTTCTTCTGTTGATTCTTGGTTTGCTTTTTAAAATTTTGCCACTGAAATAGGCCGTCACTTCTCACAATAACTTCATAGCTGATGCTTTGTCGAGACCCACATTAAATAAATAAATTTTGTCCTATATTGTTAAATGTTAAAATATCAAATTTAATCAAAAGACTGTTACATGGGGTGGAATTGCTAGCTTTAAGTCCAACCCTCTTCCTTAATCCAGGCTTGGGACTGACAAAGTGACCCAAAGAGACACACTGGCAGAGATACTCACTTTGATTTTTTTTTTTTGTTTTTGTTTTATGGGGCTTTGTTTGTTTTTGTGTATTTTTTCGGTCACTAGGTGCTTAGCTTATGTCACAGACAGGCACAAACAGTGGACAAGGTGAGTAAGGGACTGAGGCTGTGTAAGTCAAATGCAGTGATTTATTTTCGTGTGACAGTAAAGAAACATTTACATTTACATTCCATCTGTAAGCCAGGGAGGGATCAGCGGCAGCATGGTGATTGCGCAGTGCATTTGCAGCCTGGACGTGGAGTGGTGTGGGTCTCCTCTCCAATTTGACTGCAGCTGGGACTGCTACGCCAGGCTACTGTGAGACTGACCACCTCTGAGCGCTTTGGGATGGGGAAGGGCTCACAGCAGCACCCACTGCTTGTTGAGGACAGTAACTGCAAAACAATATGAGCTTTCACGTCAGAGTCTCCAAAACACCAGGAAAGTCTCCAGTAACACCAGAAAAAAGTCTCCAGATTCGTCACTGGTCGCCTTTGACAAATTTTTGTTTTTTAAAAAGTCACCAATGGAATTTAGAAAGTAGTCAAGTTGGCAACACTGCTTGAAAGCTGTCCAGAGAACAATCATCAACACCCTCCACAAGGAGAGTAGGCCACAGAGGATCATTGTTGAAAAGAATGGCTGTTGGCAGAGTGCTATATTGAAGCATATTAATGAAAAGTTGACTGGAAGGAAAAAGGTGTGGTAGGAAAAGGTGCACAGGCAACAGAGATGACTGCAGCCTTAAGAGGAAGAACTTGGGAGAGCTTCACAAGAACTGAGGCTGGTGTCAGTGCATGAAGAGCCACCAAGCCCTTCAGGGAAGGGGCTGCAAATGTTTTATTTCTAATAAGTCACTCACACCTGGGGTCCGTTTCACAAAGCAAGTTTCGTGAAGACTCTGAGTCTGTTAACCCTGAAATGAGGGAAACTCTGAGTTTTCCGTTTCACAAAGGGAGGTAACTCAAACCAGAGACAGAGGGGTAACTCTAGCCTGTTTCACAGAGAGAGCGAACTTAAGACCTCGGTCAGTTACCGTAGTAACAGACTCTGTGAACCTAACCTGGTTGGGACCTGGTTTGTCTCGATGAACCTGGAGTTTCTCTCTGGCTTTGCCCTCTTTCAGCCACACACGCTATGTGATTTCCTCATTCATTCATTCATTCATTCATTCATTCATTCATTCATTCATTCATTCAGTCAGTCAGCAGGCGAGTTTTGGCGTAGCCTCGTTCTGCCGTCTGTCAGAAATCATTAAAACAATCAGTCAGTCGGCTGTATTAGAAGTCCATTAGACACAGAGGGAGGAGACTTTTTCAACTAACATGTCCTTTTGATAACGATCCCGTGGATGAAGGAGCAGCATTACTGCGCAGAGAATTAAATATTGGTCTGGAGATGGTTATCAGACCGCGCATAGATGTTCTAGCATTTCCAGACAGTTCTCTGTTTGAGCGGTACCGTTTCACGTCCCAGTCCATCATCTACATACAACCTAATCTGTCCTTACAGGCGCAGCATCACCAACTGTAGTCATGCTCTCACATCTCAGCACATGTTATGCTCAGAGAAGTGTGCCTCACCCTGAAATGGCTTTTACCATCTCTGTGGTTTTCCCTGGACATAAACCTGTCAGAGCCATCAAGGAGGAGTTCCACAGGACTGCAGGTGAATGATGCAGAGATCTGTAAATTAATTTTAAATCATATTCTGTGAATGACATTGTGCTGCAACCTCAGAGTTGAACAGTGTCTTTATATTTCATCTTAGCTGCTGCCAAGTGCGCTCATCTCCTGCCAGATTGCACCTAAATGAAATAAATTAATAGGCTACCATTCCGTTGTTGTACTTCTTTTTAAAAATGTGTTCCAACTCGCCGTATGAGCGCATTAAGATTTCCAGCTCTAGTGGGTGAAAAACACAGCCCTCTGCTTCCCCGTTGCCATGGTGATTCATTGAATCAGGGCTTCATTCAATTTCAATTCAATTCAATTCAATTCAATTCAATTTTATTTGTATAGCGCAGTTTACAGCATGTCATCACACAGCACTTAACAAAGTATGGTATTGACCTTACAAATGTAAACAGAGAAACGAACAATCCAAAGTTGCCTTTGGACTCCCTCTGAGCAAGCAGTTGGCAACAGTGGGAAGGAACCAAACCTACAATAAGGTCTTTAAGGTGAGATGAAGCTTGGTCATTGAGAGTTTTATATGTTAAAAGCAGGATTTTAAATTCTATCCTTGATTTTACAGGGAGCCAATGAAGAGCAGCTAATACAGGAGAAATATGATCTCTGTTAGAACCCTGGCTGCAGCATTTTGGATCAGCTGGAGGTTTTTTTGGAGAGCTACTGGGACATCCTGATAATAAGGAATTACAGTAGTCCAGTCTAGAAGTTATAAATGCATGGACTAGTTTCTCAGCATCACTCTGAGAGAGGATGTTCCTGATTTTTACAATATTACGTAAATGAAAAAAGACTGTCCTACAAACTTGTTTTATATGGCTATTGGATGACATATCCTGGTCAAAAATAACTCCAAGGTTCTTTCCAGTAGAACTGGAGGCCAAGGCAGTGCCATCTAGAGCAGCTATCTGGTTCGATAGTGTGTTTCTGAGGTGTTTAAGGCCAAATACAATAACCTCAGTTTTGTCTGAATTTAAATGAGGGAAATTACAGGTCATCCAGGCCTTTATGTTCCTCAGACATGCTTGGAGTCTGACCAACTGAATGGTTTCATTTGGCTACATTAGCATGAACAAACTGGAATCTCTCTGATAAATATGATTTAAAGCAGTTTAGTGCAGTTCCTTTAAGCCCAATTAAATATTCCAGTCTCTGTAATAAGATGTTGTGATCCACTGGATCAGATGCAGCACTGAGATCCAGCAGAACCAGTATAGAAACTAGTCCACTGTCTGAGGCTATAAGAAGATCATTGGTGACCTTCACCAGTGCTGTCTCTGTACTATGATGGATTCTAAAACCTGATTGAAACTGTTCAGACAAACCATTTCTATGCAGATAATCCCATAATTGACTGCAACAATTTTTTCAAGAATTTTCGAAATAAAAGGGTGGTTGGATATGGGCCTATAGTTTGCTAAACCGCCTGGATCTAGATTAGGCTTTTTGAGTTGTGGTGTTATTATAGCTACTTTAAAAGCCTGCGGTACGTAGCCTGTTAATATAGAGAAGTTGATGATATTTAATACTGCAGTATTTATTAGAGGAAAATTTTCCTTAAACATTCTCGTGGGAACTGGGTCTAACAGACATGTCGCTGGTTTAGAAGAATTTACTGTCGATGTGGGCTCTGAGAGATTTACAGCAGAAAAGCAGTCCAAGTATCAATCTGGTCCTATGGATGCATCCAGAGCTGCTGCACCTACAAACATGCTAATACTTTTTTGTCTAATATTCAAAACTTTAACAGTGAAGAAGGTCAGAAAATCTGTACTGCTGAGAACTAAAGGAACACAAGGCCCCACAGAGCTGTGACTCTTTGTCAGCCTGGTTACAGTGCTGAACAGAAACCTGGGGTTGTTCTTTTTTTACTCAATTAGGGATGGATAGTAGGCAGTTCTTGTCTTGCAGATCACTTTTTTATAGGCGAGGAAACTGTCTTTCCAGGCTAGATGAAATTCTTCTGAATTGGTAGAGCACCACTGTCTTTCCAGCCTTCTTGATTTCTGTTTTAAAATGTGCAGCTGTTGAGTATACCATGGAGCTATTTTATTATAATTTAGAGGCTTCTTTTTCAATGGGGCAACAGCATCAATTGATGAATGCAGTAAAGCTGCAGTTCTATCAACAAGATTATCCACCTGTGTGGGACTGAGATTTGAGGAACTGCTCTTCGTCGTGTTGGCATTGAAGTAAATAATAGTGGAATCATTTCCTTAAATTTAATAACTGCATTTTCAGATAGACATCTACTGTATTGGAACTGTTTGGTAGGTGTTCCATAGTCCAGTGTGTTTTAAAACAGTAAGATGTTCAATTTCTATGCCATATGTCAAAACAAGATCAAGGGTATGGTTATAACTATGAGTTGGTTTATTTCCATTCTGAGAGAAGCCAACTGAGTCTAACAATGAACTAAATGCAGAGCTGAGGCTGTCATTCTTATCATCTACATGGATATTAAAGTCACCCACTCTCATGACTTTATTTGTACTAAGCACTAAGTCAGCTAAGAACTCAGAGAATTCAGATATAAACTGGTTTTTGTGCTTTCCAATTCAAGTGTGTGCGACTAAGACTAAGGCTTTCAAATGAGTAATAACTAAGTTTTGGTCTCTGGTTAATTCATAGGTTTGAGTGGAAGATTGCTGCCACCCCTCCCCCTCTGCCTGTACTTCTCGGTACATGAACATTCATATGACAAGGGGGTAGGGATGAGAATCGAAAACCGGTTCTTTTTTTAGAACCGGATCCCAGTGATTCGATTCTTGGGAATCGTTTGTCTGCCTCCTTAGCGATTCTGCTTATCGGTTCCGCTTACGTCTCCGTGCGTGATGACGTCATACGCACGACGTGTGTTTTGGTTCAGAACTTTCCAGCATGGCGTCGAGGCAGAAGCACTCCAAAGTTTGGCTGTATTTTACGCGAAAAGATGACACCGGGGCTACTTGCAACACCTGCAAAGCATTGATTTTGTCAAAGGGGGGAAATACTTCCAATATGCAGAAACATTTGTCCACCCAGCATGCAATTCATTTGCGTAAGTGTAACGTTGTTGACACGCTACTTAGCGAAGGCGAGACTCATACAGGCAAAAGCAGGAGCGGAGCCACCGATACGTTCACAGACGGATCCAGTCTGAGTCCCTGCTGCAGCTCCAGATCTCCGTTAGCCGCCGAGGCCGCGGTGGTGAAGCTATAAAAGACGTCTGGGCTGCAATAAAACCAGATTCTCTTTATTCCATCTCAGATACTGTTCAGCTGTTTTTCCATTTAGCTCCGTTTTCAAATACGGATGGATACGATGCTGAACATGAAACGAGACTGTCGTGACGATAGAACATGACTGAATGCTGTAAATGCAGCTGTTTGCAGGAGTTTCAGTCAGATGTTTCAAACATCTGACGGAAACTTCTGCAAACACAGCTTGTGTTGTTGTTTGATATGGTCATTTTTACAGAAGCATTCTTTGTTTTATGTCCACATTAGTTTTGGGTCAAGTTGAATGCAAAGCACTGTAAATATTCCCAAATGTTATCATTTTGATTGTATTTCCTAAGGACCTTCATATCTTGCAAGGTACACAAAAGCTGCATGAGGCCTCTAGGCTCCTTTACATTAGAGAAATAACTAATCTAAATGTTTGTTTCCTAAGATTACATTATTAGTGCATGGATATGCCAAATTTTTGTCCAAAGGTGACAATATTAAAGAGTTAATGCAAACAGAACTATTTGTATTCTTTTATTTCACACTCACTGAGAATCGATAAGGGAATCGATAAGGAATCGTATCGATAAGCAGAATCGTTAATGGAATCGGAATTGCTAATTTCTTAACAATTCCCATCCCTACTAGGGGGAGTTGATTCATTCAGACAAACGCATTCTTCATGCTGCAGCCAGGTTTCAGTCAGACACGTTAAGTCAATATGATAATCATTGATGCTGGCTTTTTAATAGTTGTGGTGCACGTGCTTAACTCCAGGTGAAACGTCTCCGAGTTGATTAAACTAACTCAAATCTTTGGATCCGCAAACTCAGAGTTTCCTGTCTCAGAGTAGATCAGCTCAGACTTCAGGATTAGATTCAGAGTTTTTTGAACCTGCTTTGTGAAACGGAGCCCAGAAGTGTCTTATTTGGGCTGAGGAGAAAAAGAACTGGACTTTTGCACAGTGGTCCAAAGTCCTTTATTTTGATGAAAATGATTTTGCATTTCATTTGGAAATCAAGATCCTGGAGTCTGGAGGAAGAGTGAAGAGGCACAGAGTCCAGCATGTTTGAGGTCTAGAGTAAAATATGTAGTGTAGACATGCTTTTCACAAGAAATTTCTGTATTGTAAATCCCTTTTTTGATTGATCTTTGGAAATGTTCTAAAAATTGGAGATACAGGATTTCTGATTTTCAAGACCTATAAGCATAGTCATGAAAATTAAAGCAGGCTTATAATATTTCCTTTACGTGTAATAAATATGGAATATGTGAAAGGTTTTTGAATGAAATGATGAAAAAAGAACTTTTTCACAACATCATAGCTGTCCTCAGCTCAGTCCTGGGCTTTCTGTTCTGCTGTTTAAGAAATCAGAAACAAACTTTGCTGTTATCTATTTAGACACGTTGTCAGCTGTTATTGGTATAGATTTAGTCTGTTACTGCATTATTATGCATATGCGTCACTTGGTACATTGTCTAGTCTTGTGTGAATGGCTAATATCGAGTGCATACCCCAGCTCAATCTGGTATCGCTGCATTAGACTATGAGGAACATAAATGGAAAAGTCAGCGTTATCTGAAGGACTGCAATATCGTCACTTTAACAGATTGGTGAAGCCAGCAATGCTCCATATCCCATGTCTGAAATGGGATCAAGAATCATATAAATGAAAGAACATTTTGTTAAATTTTGAACACAGCATGTAGTGCTTGTGCATGTGTAGGTACATAACACATTTTCATAGTGTTACTATTTACAACTAGCTCTTATTAGATCCAACTTGGTCTGGTGTGACTAGTAGCATATAAAGGCTGAAGCAAAATTAAGAATAATATTGTTGCCAATCCGCTGTGGTCAGTTAGGTAGCTTTGACATCTTCTGTACTTGTGCTTTTCAAGTGGGGAAAAATAGCTGATGTATTTGTTTCTATGTTTATGCTGTTGATGTGGTAATTCACTTGCTCTGTCTTGCTATTTTTCTCTGTCTGCTCAGAGAAACTCTGTCCAAGCACACACTGGAGAACCGGCCCAAGGACTTCAAGAAAGACGGTAAAATCTGCAGGCTCAGGACTCAGGAGGACAGCGAGGACGACAACAACACCTGGAATGGGAACTCCACCCAGCAGATGTAGTGAACTCAGCAGCAGCAGTTCTCTTTTCCTCTCGCTCTCCTGCTGTAAATTAGTCCAGTCTGACCAGTTCAAGATTTCTGCTGCACTTAGAGTTGAACCTAATGTTTTCTCTTTTTCTTGCTGTGTTCTAAGCCTACGCCCCTGCACCTTGCTTGCATGGGTAGATCAGTAATAATCAACAGAACCTCCTTTGGGCTTAAGCTTAGTGTTTTTGTGTTGATTATATTATGATTCTGTCTTCTACACCAGGCTCAGATTGCAGTAGACTGAAAACCCTGTGACCAAAATCCTTTTTGTTTTGGATTTTGCCCATAGTTGGTCATTGTGAAATACATTAGACAGGTTTAAAAGTATCTGAAGGACCTGTTGTATCTGGCAGCAAAATCTCTGTAAAGAGCTAAGTGGCAGCAAAGAATTGACCTAAATATCTTGTAGTCTGAGCCTGGCTTTACTTCATGTTATGGAGTCACTGCATTTGGGGCGTTTAAAACACAATTGGCTGATTGCCAGTCATTCATCAGGATGATTACTTAACTGTGGAATGAAGATTTTTTTTGTTTTAGATGTATAAAATATTTCACCCAACAGCTTGCAGCTGCTGGCAGAGGAAGTTACATCTATCGATGCTGAAGGTCTACCAAAGTGGTGGCACTCATATACACTCACACCTGGGTAGTACGTGTTTCTACCAGGTTGATAGTGGGTGACTACTGTAGTACTCCTCCTTCAACAATAATTAAAGCGGCTTGTTTTTTGAAATCTCTTTAATTGTGTCTTAGTTGTTTGTTAGCAAGAGCAAAGATTCTTACCCAGTTGCAAACCTATGCAGTTGTGTTCCAAATAACAGGAGTGTGTTGAAAAATGTCAGTGAAGTTCAAAATCCTTGTATTAGCTTTTATTTCCATTCATGTAAATACATTGGGAACAGTGCACATTCCATTCCAAATCAAAACATGAAGAAATATTGATCAAATTTGTTATTACTTTACAGAAAGTGAAGACAAGGGAATATTAGGCTGTTCAAAAATAGCAGTGTCTACATTTTGTTTTACAAACTCAAACATTTACTGTATAAACTAAAACATGCTTGAAGATTTAACCTTTCTGTGAATCACTGAACTAATATTGAGTTGTATAACCACTGCTTTTGAGAACTGCTTCACATCTGTGTTGCATGGAGTCGATCAACTTCTGGCACCTGTGAACAGGTGTTCCAGCCCAGGACAACTGGACTGCATTTCACAATTCCTCTAATGTTGGACTATTATTTTGAACATAACTGTATGTGGTTTCCGATACAGTGTGTCAATCTTACACCGTTTTTAAGTTAAAGTGCAGTCAAAATGTATTACCTTGAGTTTAACCTTGAAATATCATCTATGGTCAATTGTAACTTCACCAAGGAAAGCCTCAACATGGTTGCCTATCTGCACCAAATACCATAAATACCTTCCACCCTTGTAAAGGTAGACAGCATTTTTGAAAAGGTGATCTTTGACCTCTAGCAGAGCTATTTTTGCACTGACTGACCCCCAAATTGAATCTTTTGGAAGAGAAGCCATTCCTAGCTCACCTGTAAAATACCAACTTGTTAGACCTTAGCACTCGAGCTAGAGACTGTTCACAGACACAACCAGACACTGCTTGGATCGATTATTTTATAGTTGTCCCTCACGACGGGCAACTATACAATAATCGGTAATAATATAGACTTCAAGTGCTGTTGATTCGCTGTAGTACCTAGTTCCTCCACCAGGTTGGGCCTCTTACTGTTTGATACTGTAGCATCAGAGGAACCGGGCACTTCCATGTTGGCAAGCAGAGCATTGCTGGAGTTTGGAGAGAGGATGCACAGGTGTGTCCTCTCTGTATCCTCAATAAAGTTTTTTTCCACACCTTTGACATACAAGAGGCTGTAGAGACTGTGGTAGGTTATAATAAAACAATGGACAGGTGATGGAGCACTGCTACGTGGCATATTTAATCAACGTTGCTTTAAACTGACAGTCTGAGAATCTCTCCTTTTGTTATAAACCTACTGCCTCGACTCGTCTTTCATCTTTTTGCATCAACTCCTCACCTCCTCCACTTGAATCTCTGCTGGGAGGGACTAAGACGAGGAATGGAGGATGTACAATCAGTGAAATGGGATAAAGGATGCAGAAAAGGCCCCAAAGTTATATATATTAAGATTATAGTTAGTGCCACGGGCTGAGCACGAGTTATCCTCCTGTTATCCTGCGTGTTTTTTCTTATTTTTCCTCTTCCGTACAAATTTTCAGTCGGCTACTCCTCCCACAGATTTGAGAGCACTCACACAAATTATACATCAAAATGTGCGGCTCGATCGGGAATCGTGTGCTTACATACAGATTTACAAAAAAAGCATTTTTCGCCACGCAATTCGCAAAAACATTGCAAAAATCTCCCATTGAAAATGAATGGGACGGACGAGAAAATCACCCAAAATTACACTACTTTTCAAACCTCCACTGCTCATGCATACTTTCACCTAGAGACTCCATTTAAACTTTATAATGTTGACGTGGCCTTCCCCTATTTCAAAGTGTTTCTCCTTTTTTCATATCTTTAATCATTTCTTCGTGACAACCTCTCAAGTTTTGAAACTTTTTCACCCCTTTTCAGCCTTTACAATGGGTGTGTATGTGGTCCTTTAGAGTGAGTGATGACATCACTGGAGTGGGAGCTCAGAAAAATCTCACACAGTAAATTTTTTTTTAACTTGTCGCCCTGGCCACAGTTTTTATGCCACAGACATCATTTTTACATCAAAACGTAGGAAAATTTGTCCTCCGGCTCACAATGTCACTTTGGAAGCCCACAGAATTAAGTTTGGGGGGGTTTTGGAGCCTTGTTCCTCCACAAGTCTCTTTTCCTTCCCCATCTGCCCCCATTCAAAGACGGCTACAGAGTTTTCTCAAGGACCACAAATTTACACATTTCTTCTCAAATGATTGTGCGCTCATTTTTTACTCTAGGAAAACTTTTCTCTCCGACACATGGTTTTGACAAAAATGCCGGTTGTTTGAGGTCTTCTCCTTCTGGTTTCTTCTACTGATTTGACAGTTAAACCAAGTATCAGTTGCAGCTGTGTGCTTTGTTGACCGGCAACGCTCTGACCCTGCTCCCTCCACACAGCAACAGCCCTTCACACAGCTAAGCTTAGGTTATTCAAAGTTTTTGGTAGGTTTGGTAATTATAAAATAGTCATTTATCGGTCCCGGCAGACTCCCGTGGCACTCTCAAATTTTCTGCAAGGAAATTTTCTAGTTTATGTTGAAATAGTGTGAAATTTCCTTTCTGTTCGATTTAGTGCGTTTAAGGACAGTGGGGAACGGGCCTCACCCATGTGGGGCACATACCTCTTGGTGAGGAAATTGTTGCCACAGGGGGATGATTTCATTGGTAAGGCAGTGTTTCAGATTGTGGTTCCTGTGAAGTTTTGTAATGAGGTCCTTAAGACATCCCATTACCAGTCAGGACATCTGGGCATTCGTGAAACGTATAATTACATTGTACGATATTTCTTTTTGCGTCGGTTGAAAAGAGACGTGTCCCAGTACATTAAATCATGTCACACATGTCAGATGACAGGTAAGCCAAGTCAGACCATTAAACCTGTCCACTGTCCCCTATTCCGGCGATTGCACAACCTTTTGAGCATTTGATAATCAATTTTGTCGGTTCTTTACCTCGTTCAAAAGCGGGTAGTAGTCGCTACTTACTGTAATCTGTCTAACCACGTGTTATCCAGCTGCGTATCCACTGCGCTCCATCACCACAAAGTAAGTAGTGAAAGCACTGAGTCTCTTTATTTCCATTTTTGGGATCCCGAGGATGATTCAGAGTGATCAGGGCTCAAATTTTTCATTAAAGTTGTTTGCACAGGTGTTGAAGAGCTTAAAGGTTCAACATAACCAGTCTTCCTCCTATCATGCGCAGAGTCAGGGTGCACTTGAGAGGTTTCATCAGACTCCTAAGTCCCTGTTGCGTAGTTACTGTGTCGAGTAGAATCAGGACTGGGAGGAAGGGCTACCGTGGCTTCTGCTCAAGTGGTGCAGAAAAGCACAGGTTTTAGCCCTAATGTTTTTGGCCATACTGTCTATGGACCACTCACACTGTTGCATGATGCAGTTACACCATCAGAACTCCCGGGTAATTTACTAAAGTATGTAAGCGGTTTCCGGCATCGTGTGTGCTCAGCTGGAGAGCTGGCTAGAAATAGGTTGTTGACTGCTCGTGAGAAAGTTAATTGTCTTTATTATCGGAAAGCAAATCAGCGGGTGTTTAGTTGTGGAGATCAGGTTCTTGCTCTGTTGCCCTTGGTTAATTCACCCTTCCAAGCAAAATTTTCTGGTCCTTTTACTGTGTTGCGCCAAGTGTCTGAACAAAATTATCTGCTGTCCACGCCACGTTGTAGAAAAGTGGCTAAACTCTGCCATGTCAATCTGCTGAAACCTTATTATGCTTGCGACTCTTAACCTCTCTCTGCAGTGGCAGTGGTGGAGAGTCAGCTTTCTGCAAGGGAGGACAATGGGGTTGCAGTACCAGATGAAAGCTTGTTGCGGGGCAGATTGAAAAATTCTGAAACATTAACAAAACTTGAAGTTTTGTTGGGTCAGTTCCCCTTAGAATTTTTAAACGTTCTTAAGTTTTATAAGTAAACTAAAAACAATTATTTTTTCTCCCCCACTGCTTTTAATTAATCAGATTTACTTGGTGATGTCTTGTCTTTTGTCTTTTTCTGCTGTTTCAGTCAGTTGTTATTATTGTACAAATTTGTATGGCAATATTGTCTGCACTGTTTTTGATTTATTTAATTTTATCTTATGCTGCTGAATGTTTGGATTCAACTTTTTACATGCTTGAAATTTTACCTTTGGAGGTAAAGCACTTTAAAAATCTCTGTGTATGATAAGGGGCTATACGGATAAAGTTGCTTGCTAATATGGCCGGCTGTGGCTCCGGTGGTAGAGCACTTGTCCTCTAATTGCAAGTTGGCGGTTTGATCCCTGGCCCTCCTGAACACCCCTCCAAGTGTTCAGGGCAAGACACTGAACCTAAAGCGACTCTAAATTATTGACTGGGTGAAGGAGAAAACATTGTAAAGCACTTTGAGTGCCACTGAGGTAGAAAAGCGCTATGTAAGTGCAGACCAGTTACCATTTCATTTCCTCTCTCCTCACATGGAGAAAGATGCAACAAAGGGGGAAAAATGCATGTGATTAAGAGAATTGGGATATATTCAAAGTAGAGGGCTGTGTGAGGGAGAAAAAAACACTGTATAATGTAGTAATATGCAGCAGAAATGCTGAGAATGGCAGCATTTGTATTTTTTTCTTGCTCTACCAGTTTCAAAGCTAGTACTACCTTCTCAGTGCCTTGCTTCAAAAATGAAATAAACACATGGACTCAATAACTATAATACTATCAATTATGACATTTAAAATAGAAAAGTAAGATCAGACTAGTCAAAAAAGAACTAAAACAATTTTTTAAAAAAGTGATTGGAACTTTGTTGGCAAGTGATTACCAGCTTCCAGTGGTTGAAGATGTGGTGGGTTAGGAATGACCCTTTGCATTGGATAGGTCGTAGCCTGCTGTATCCATAACATAATACATGCCTTCAAGCCAATCAGGATCCAGTGTTTACCATTACCATGGCTTCCAAATAGATGCCACAGTACTCAGATTTCAACAAAATCATATCATTGGTCATGAGTGAGTGCAGCTGTCAGATGCAATCATACTTCTATACAGTCTTCACACAGGAGATTCAAAAAGAATTGGGACTCTGACATTCTTTTTTTTTTATAGTGACTGTTAAAGAATTACTGTCTTCTCTGCATGTTCGTTTCTAAAGATGAGGTCGGATTCAATTGGGTCTCAATCAATCAATTTAATTACACATTGAATATTGCATTACAGAGCTCTGGGTCAAACTTTCCCTGGCATCAGACAAAGCAAGACTACTCCTGTTGCCTCTGACCCTTCTTTTTACTACTCAGTCACGTGATGCCTGGTCAGGTCGTAAAACAACTGATTAGGGCCCATCTTCATCACACTGAATGGCTACATCCTTATATGGACTTCTTTTCCTCCGTCTGTTGTTTGTCCTGTGAATCAATAAAAGAAACAGACCCAAGCAACTTCTTCAAAAGAAAACATTTCATGACTATGTGCATATATGTAACTTCTTTTATATTTTAAACCTTAAGGACTATACTTCACACATGATATAATATATTTATACACAACATGACCTACACTGTTTCTGTTCTGCCTTGCAATGTGATGTGCTATTTATTTTTAACATCAAGTTGTGATGTGCTGCCTACTCTGTGACACCACCCACACTGTTCTCTTGAATACACTCCTCAGTTGCTTCACACTTCCTGTAATAAGCTTGTGTTCAACGCAACTGTCAACCAAACACCAGAGCTGCATCTTCCTGTTTCTGGTAAGTTGGCCTTTGTTTTAGCAAAGAAACAGTTTTTTGACTCTTAGGATGCTCTTCACTTTTTTATTATTTTATCTTTTTTATTATATTTTATTCTTACACAAAAAGCTGGTGAAGTCATGTTCTAAGCAAAGTCTGGTGAAGGACAAAATACTCTTTGCACTTTATACCGTCTAACTGTATTTTCCCCAAAAATGTCATTACAAGAGAGAAGTCAGACTACAATAATGTAACATCGCTGCCCCACTGCTTTGTGACAGTTTTGAAAACTGTATTAGGCCAAATGAGGAAGAAAAGCTTCATGTTCTCTAAGAGGAAGTTGATTTCGTTAACTACTGACTGGTAGGAAAAGTACCACGAATTCACCTTGTTATCTGAATCCAAATGTGTTTATTTACATGATGTGAATTTCATTTCTTCATACTTTTGCTTACTACATCGTGTAGCTAACACATGCTAAGCTGTGGGAAGGTGTGCTTCACACCACAAAATGTCAGAATAAGTGAAGGAAACAAGTTTAA
>NW_007578886.1:25271-39665 GCF_000690725.1 Stegastes partitus | reverse complement strand
TAAAGACGCTGATATGTTGTCAGCAAAACTATCATTACTATTAATAAGCGTGAAAATTCTGTGAATCAAATGCAATGGCTTTAACAGTCACCACGTGTGCGCACACACACACACACACACACACACACACACACCTCAGGCCTGGCAGTCATGAAAGGAACATATTCTGCCCCTTTCCCATACAATTTACCTCGCTGAGAGCTGTTACTGGGCTGGCCCTACCTCGTCAAATTCGGTGTCTTATCCCCAAACTCTCAACCTGATGTCTGTCTCTTCAAGTTTTTGATTGTCTCACCATAGAGCAAACTGAGGCTACACATGCTACTGCAGAAGGAGGTAGTTACACTGACTGCCCAGCATGTCTCTGCTTCCATTTTTTCCGCTTTGGTTCTAACCTCCCAGGTGATCATTCTGTCACGGTAATACCTGTCAGTTCTTTATGACTTCCTCTTACAGTGGCGAAGCACATGTTCTTCTAATAGGAAATAGTAAAACTAGTGAATATTCATTCAATTGGGGGCTCTTTGAGGGAACACAAAGTGTTGGTTTTAGCCAATGTGGATCAGACAGCTGCCATATCAGATTAAACTCACATGAATCATGAAAAGGCTGATCTGGGAGATAAGGAGCCATCATCCTCACTGCACACTACATTGTTTTACCTTTTCCAGCTTCTATTGGTGTCTACATCTGCATATTGCTAGCTGCTAGGGCGGGAAAATGCCCCAGCACGGAACTTGCTGGAACATCTTTTATCTGGTGCATTAGTAAGTGACATAAACTTCCAAGTGTTCCTTAGTGCCACATTCCCATATTGAATGAACATGTCTGGTTCACATATCGCATTGTACCCTCAATGTCATTCCCTGTTTCTCCCTGAGGAGCTAGATACCATTGAGAACCAATATCTAGCCATCACTGGACTTCTCACACTCCCAATCAGGTATAGAATTTGCAACTTTTTTTGGCCCATTTTTCTTCTGTTGACGTTGGGGACCACTGCTTCTCTCAGATCACCCAACCCCCAAAATACAGACAATCTGAAGGCCGCTATCAAAGCAACCTGGCCCTTAATGCCACCTCAGCAGGGCCACAGACTGATGGCTTCCATATCACGCTGCATTGATGCAGTAGTTTGTGGTAAAAGAACCCGAACCATGTATTGATTGTATAAATTATTCTACTTTCTTTCAAAAGCTGAACAATTCTGTATTGTAAATCCTTCTTTTTTAAATATCTTCTGAAGTATTCTAATACTTTGATACACTAGATTTCAGATTTTCATTCGCTACAAGCCGTATGCATTAAAATGAAAACAGGAAAAGGACTGAAATATTTCACTTTACATGCAAAGAAATATAGAATATATGAAAGTTTGTCTTTTTAAATTAAATTTCCCCAAAAATGAACTTTTCTACAGTATTATTTTTTTCTTTAACTGCGCCTGTATATGCTTCAGTGAATATCCCTGGCAGGTTCGCTTAGTAGTCAAGAGTTTTTGTCATACTGGATTTTAAATCTATCATACGCTGCTTTTGGGACTTATAGCCATTTGTTGTGGTTACTGTCATTTTTATTCTTCACATATATGTGTGTGTATATATATATATATATATATGTGTGTGTGTGTGTGTGTGTATAGCGCACTCCATGATTATTGGAACCCCTGGTTAAGATGTGTTAAAAGCCTTAAAATAAATTCAGTTTTTATTGCAGAAGCATCCTCTTACACTGAAAATTGTAGAAAAATTTAACCTTCAACTCAACTCAAATGAATTGTTGGTGAAAGGGGGTTGTACAAAGTATTAACATCAAGGGTGCTGATAATTGTGGCACACATGATTTGATGTAAAAGAATTATTTTTTAATGTGGGATTTTTTTCACACTGAATAAATGCACTTGAATTAAAGGTTGAATCTTCCTCTTTTTTTTCATTAGGGTCCTATATTATTCAGAAAAAAACTGAATTTACTAGAAGCTAAAGAACACATCTTAACCAGGGGTGCCAATAATTATGGAGGGCACTGTCCAGGTGTCCCCTTCCCTCGCCCTAAGTCGGCTGGGATAGACTCCAGCCCCCCCGCGACCCTCGTGAGGATTAAGCGGTGTATAGATAATGGATGGGGTGGATGGATATATATGGATATATATGTTGGACTTTTTGCCTTTATTCAAAGCAGTAGAGAGTGACAGGAAAGAAGGGAGAAGAATGGAAAGAGACCTGCAGCAAAGGCTCATGAGTGGGAGTCAAACCCACAACCGCTGCATCAGGGAAGTACAGCTAGCTAACTGAAGCCCCTGTTTATGGGTCGCCTGCTCAACTTGGTGAGCTATAGGGGTACCCATTCTTATCTCTTTAAGTTTACTGATGCCTGGCAAACAATAGTAGCACCTTGTGAAAACACACATGTACTAAAACGGAAGTTAGATTGGGTGTGTGATACAAAAGTGTTTTTAGAGTTACAATGTACTTTTTTTAGGTTTAAAAATGGCAAAGTTAAGATTTGATGTGGTTTAAATTTAGTTTCGCCCATACAGCTGCATTTCATGTACAAGTGTTTTATAAAAAATGTCTTTCTATAAGTTCATTAGTGGAGATGTATGATGTCATGGGCAGTCTCCAGATAGCAGCGCTGTATCAGACTACACCATGCACTGTGATGGTTCTGATACAATAACAACCCTTTTATCACCTCAACATTCAACTAACTTAAATCTCATTTAATAAAGTGCTGTTGGGCTAGTGTGCTGTGTTGCACTCTGTAAAAATGTCAACCTGTCGTTTTAACAAAACAGCAGTACAATTAACAAAGAAACTAACATAGATAAATGCATTCCCTTTCTTGTCTGAGTTTTTAGTTTTAGAGTTAGAAAAACGGAAATGTACTGATGAGTCACCACTTCGCTCTTTTCTTCTACCTTTTATGGTGAGCAGTGTAGGCACTTTGTGCAACACAAGCCTCTTTGTACAGGAAACATTTGAATTCCTCTTCAGTTTTGTTCAGCCAGCTTCCGATAGTTGGTAGATGTATCACACACATCAACCAAATGATCGTCTTTTTTATAGGTAGTCACCTGATTGTATGATGCTGCAAGGACTTTTGAAATTTGAAAATCAAATATTTTTTAAGTTGCAGTGGTTGCATTAATTAACCAAGAGTATTAACCCATTGTGTTGAGATGTATGTTGTGAAATTGTAAACATGAACTCAATAACTGCAATAGCAGCTTGTCAAGATGTGGTACAACTAGTTGACATGTTCTTCGCCCAACAGTATCTTTATTGATTTTAGCAAGAACAAACAAACGTTTGTACATGTGTACACAACAACAACAATATGACCTGTCCAGGTGAAACTGCCTTCACCCTGAGTCAGCTGGGATAGACTCCAGCCCCCTGCAACCCCAGAGAGGGTTAAGCGGTATAGATGATTGATGGATGGATGACTGGTAGTAGTGTTCCCTCTTCTGGCAAACTGCCAGAGGTACACTTCACATCTTGTGCAAGCATTTAACAGCTTAAGCTTGAAAAAGAAAGAAAATGACAGAAATCAACAGACCATATCATAAATAGAATAAGTCTCACAAATCTGATAATTGTGTTTAAACTAGTGGTGGGATGCGATTTAAAAGAAAAAAAAATCTAATCAATTAGAGGCTTTGTAATTAATAAATCTTGATTAATTGCATTTTAATCGCATAGCAATATTTGACACAATAAGCAAAGTTTTTCAATTCAAATAAATCTTGGTGGACGGCTGAATCAGTGAACAGACGTGTATGTGAACTTAGATGACAAAAATGTGCATTTTTCATCTGTCTGCTACATTCACAGATTAGTGCAAACTCAAAGTACAGTTATTGCCTGTACCAGGACTGTTGCAGCTAACGTTAGCTCTGGTGTCCATCCATGCTTGCGGCAACATGTTTTGCATTGAGGTAGCACTGTAGACTTAAAATTTTTTTTTTAAGAAGAATTAAAAAAAAAAAAAATACAAAACTTTCCGCCCAGCCAGGGCTCCAGAATTACTTCTTTCACTGGTAGCACTTTCTCATTTGGTCGCACATCCCACAGGCAAAACATATAACTTGCTGAACATTTTCTTATCGATAGACTCCACAATTTCCCGATGTTCCCTAAACGCCCCACATTGCAGGTTGTGCTGTGCTCAGACAAGTGTGCGACCAAAAAGACCTTGAAAAGAGTAAACCAGGGCATTTTAGTGTCACATTAGTCCAAGATGAAACAGAGGGATTTTTTCTTCATGCACTCCGTTTTTCACAAGAACACAGTAATTCTAAACGTAAATACTGCAGTACACCAAAGTACTACTTTCCACCTGTGTGGTTGACACAGTAGCTGCCTGCGGTTACAGCTTCATGACCATCATGCACTCACACCCAACAAGCCAAGCAATGTGGTCTCGTCTTCCATCACTATTCAAACTTTCTTGTGCACTCAGTGCATCCCATAGACTGTATAAAAGATGGATGTAGCTACTGTGATGTCACCTGTTGGTTTCTGCACTGAGAAAATGAAGCCAGGGTTTTGATACTTCCTGGTTGACATCTTGGATTTTTGGAGCCAGTGACGCAAAAATCGTCAGAGGGGGGCGGAGCCATAGGAGCAGTGATTGGTCAGATGGATTGAGAGGCAGGCCCTCTCTGCCCGCCCACATTTACGGCCTTCTTCTCGCTTCGTCTGCATCGTTGCTGCCGACTGTCAATCAAGCCAGCCACGCCCCTTGCCCCGCAAAATGTTGACCAGTGTTCATTTATTTTCAGATTGGCCACCTGATCTCTGGATTTGACTATGAAAACTAATAAGAAAAAAATCCTGAGCTGTAGGAATGCAGTATTTGGTGATCTGTGATCACTTCTTTTCCAATTCATTTCTATGGGAGCCAGGGCTTTTTGGAGCCAGCAACTAGCGGACGTAGTGATATTGCAGGTTTCTGACACTTCCGGGTTGGTTTCATTTTTCAGGGCTGGTTGCTACGTCCATCTTTTATACAGGCTATGGTGCATCCTGTACATCTTCTTCTCCTATTCTGGCAAATGAACATTAGGTGCATTAGCGCCATCTACAGGCTGGAGTGTGGGCATCATTGTTACTGATGTGCCAGAAATTAGGGAATTGAGAAAGATGCGATTAAATGCATTATGTTTTCTGTAATTAATTAATTAATTAATTAATTAATTAATTAATTAATCAAAACTAACACTTTAAAGTCCCAGCTGTAGTTTAAACAGGTTTTTGTTTGTTTTTTTTGTCTAAATTTGAGGAGTTTAATGTTTTTATCTAGACCTGGACTAATGTGGTCTTCATGGAGATAAGAGCAGTGAAATTACCTTTTTTCTTTTCTTTTTGCCAATAGATTGTGAATGGCAAACTGTTTTTGTCAATCAGTGAGTCTACTTCTTTCATCAAATCCGGGCTAGAGTTTAAATGTGAGATTTAAAAATAGAATTGGAAATGCTTTTTTTGATCAAATGTAACACTAAAAACAATAATGTCTTTTATTGTTTTGTCATCAGAACATGGATCATTATTTGCTGTTACTTCTGCTTCTGCCGCTGAGTAGAAATGGTAAGCTATAAAACGAAAAGACTATATTATTTATTTTTAAATCTCAAAAGTTTAAATGTTACTTTCCTAATTAATCAATTATTGAAATTTATGTATGTGTGAAATTTTGTTTTGTCACTGGGTGGAAAAACCTTTAATTAACAAAAGGGCAAAAGAAAATAAGATAAGATAAGATAAGATATGCCTTTATTTATCTCACAGTGGAGAAATTCACACAAAATATGACTGTTCGACTGAGGAAATAGTCTGTTTCCATTGCAGTGTGACAGGGAACTTTGTTTTTGAACCTGTAAAGCCTTGTCAGAAAAAAAACACACTGGAAAAAAGTAAATATATATATATATTAAAAAAAAAAACAATGACAATAAATGTGTGCCCTTTTGTTAACAACACTCTGAATTGGACTATGACAGGGATTGCCTTCTACTTGATTAGAAATTGCATTTATTTAATATAGTTTGATTTTTCATGATACTGTTAATCTGATATGATTGTGATCTCTCTTTTTTGTATTTGTTTCTCCAAATAATTCAGTGAAGTTGAAATGAGCATTCCAAACAGTTATATTTAGCTAAGTAAAAGTTTTTAATATCTCCCTGAGGAACTTTTCTGAAAAAAGTCAAGCTATTGGGCAAAATACACTTTGATCCATTACCAAGCAATGCCACAATCAGGAGTACCAGTGGCAATCAGCTACTGTGCAATGATGTAAAGGATGATTTTTAAGTTGAACGCATCATGAATAAGGTCCACGTGAACACAACCACACTACCTCTGAGAGATTTTATAAACATGAATTTTCCTTTAGTCTGTCTCTCCTTGTCCTTGTCCTTGCTCTATTTGTCTGTTTTTTTACAGGGATGTGTCAACAGGAGGAAGTCTGCTCAAAGTCAGTGATCAACTCCTGCTCTGACTGCATCAGATCTGGGCCTTACTGCGCATGGTGCCAGCAGCTGGTGAGAAACAAGGGTTATGTTACATCTATATGCTACTCATGTGTTTCCATCAACATAGAGCTCATCTTTTCAGCCACTGCAGTCCCCTTTAGCACACTGTTGAGGCAGTCTGACCTCCCCTGAAAAAAATAACAAAATGCACACCTGATTATTGTGTCAAACAATTGATATTTTCATGGCGAACCTCTTGCTGTTGAGTGAATAGGTCAGGTCCATTCGTATTTGATTTAACTGTATGAGGTTTTAACCATGATTCAGGTAAATTGACAATCATAAATCATGTTGTAGGGTCTTAACCTTCTTTTTTTTAAATGAACTTTTTATTAGAAACAAAAAACAGACAGACAGACAAACAAATAATTAAATATAAAGCAAGACAAACAAAACAACAACTGTCTACAGACAGGGAGTGGTTTATTATAACAATACCATCACTGGTTAAAAAGTAAAAGTAAAATTTGGTCTAAGGACTATTGCATAGTTAACCATTTTTCCCACTGGAAAACAAATTGTTCCAGTTTATGGTTGACAAAGGCTGTCATTTTCTCCATTTTATAAATATCCATCATGATGTCCATCCATTCGTTCAAAGTCGGGCTCTCCTGTGATAGCCACTTCATGTGACAGTCTCTTCAGCAGCCACCAGCTACACATTCATTAAGTATTTGTCCTTTTTAAACCAATCTCCTTGTATGTAGCCAAAATATAAAACCTTACTTTCAAGGGGAATTTCACAGTTAAACATATCTTGTAGAGCATCATGAATCCTTCTCCAATAACCTCTAATGCCAGGACCATCCCAGAAAACATGGTAATGGTTTGCATTCTGATTCCCACAATCTCTCCAGCAGACAGGAAGACTCCTGTCATAGTGTGATTTCTGATAGGATGTGATAAAATACCTGATGAGGTTTCTCCAACCAAACTTCCTCCACATGTGTGATCTCATACACTTCCATTGATACTTCCATATTGTTGTCTGTTTCTCTTCAGATATAGTTATCCCTCCTTCTTCTCCCATTTTGTTTTAATATATGTAGTTGAATAAGGTTTTAAGGTTTGACAAACCCTTGTATAAGCATGACTGGTAAGCTGTTTTAAACAATTCAACCAAATATGAACCTATGCCAGATGGTTTCGTCGCTGTCTTTAAACTGGTTTTGGCTAATTTCTATTGGTAAATTTGGAATAGATGGAACAGTCCAGGCAGTATATTCATTCTAATAGATTCAATTCTTGAGTTGAATCCATTGATGAATTGCCACGTTATCCCGGTGGAGGTGTTTGAGTGTCCCTGTGATCTTGGGAGCTATGTTGTCCAGGGCACTAGCCCCTGGTAGGGTCTCCCAAGGCAAATTGGTTCTGGAGAGGGACCAGACAAAGAGCAATTCACAGAACCTCAATGAAAATAGAGGAGAGGAAAGCCGCCACCTAGGGAGACCAGGGCCTCCTGGAGCCAGGTCTGGGGGGGAGCTCACCGGAAAGCGTCTGGTGGCCCAGCCTTGGGGCCCAGTGGAGGAAAAAGGTCAATGATTGACTTTGTAGTCATCACATCAGACCTGCGGCCGTATATCTTGGACACTGCTGAAACTTTTAAGTCTCCGCTAAGACCCACCTCTACTTGATGGCTTTCACCTCGATCGGGCACTGACATCCTGGATGCATATACACTATATTGCCAAAAGTATTTGCTCACCCATCCAAATTATCGGAATCAGGTGTTCCAATCACTTCAATGGCCACAGGTGTATAAAGTTAAGCACCTAGGCATGCAGACTGTTCTTACACACATTTGTGAAAGAACGGGTCGCTTTCAGGAGCTCAGTGAATTCCAGCGTGGTACTGGGATAGGATGCCACCTGTGCAACAAGTCCAGTCATGAAATTTCCTCGCTCTTAAATATTCCACAGTCAACTGTCAGCTGTATTATAAGAAAATGGAAGTGTTTGGGAACGACAGCAACTCACCCACAAGTGGTAGGCCATGTAAACTGACGGAGCGGGGTCAGCGGATGCTGAAGCGCATAGTGCGAAGAGGTTGCCAACTTTCTGCAGAGTCAATCACTACAGACCTCCAAACTTCATGTGGCCTTCACATTAGCTCAAGAACAGTGCGCAGAGAGCTTCATGGAATGGGTTTCCATGCTAGAGCAGCTGCATCCAAGCCATCACCAAGTGCAATGCAAAGCGTCGGATGCAGTGGTGTAAAGCACGCTGCCATTGGACTCTAGAGCAGTGGAGGCGCGTTCTCTGGAGTGACGAATCACGCTACTCCATCCGGCAATCTGATGGACGAGTCTGGGTTTGGCGGTTGCCAGGAGAACGGTACTTGTCTGACTGCATTGTGCCAAGTGTAAACTTTGGTGGAAAGGGGATTACGGTGTAGGGTTGTTTTTCAGGAGCTGGGCTTGTTCCAGTGAAAGGAACTGTGAATGCTTCACCATACCAAGACATTTTGGACAATTCCATGCTCCCAATTTTGTGGGAACAGTTTGGAGATGGCCCCTTCCTCTTCCAGGATGACTGTGCACCAGTGCACAAAGCAAGGTCCATAAAGACATGGATGAGAGAGTTTGGTGTGGAAGAACTTGACTGGCCTGCACAGAGTCCTGACCTCAACCCGATAGAACACCTTTGGGATGAATTAGAGCAGACACGGAGAACCAGGCCTTCTCATCCAACATCAGTGTGTGACCTCACAAATGCGCTTCTGGAAGAATGGTCAAAAATCCCCATAAACACACTCCTAAACCTCGTGTACAGCCTTCCAAGAAGAGTTGAAGCTGTTCTAGCTGCAAAGGGTTTACCAAAGTCATATTGAATCCTATGGACTAGGAATGGGATGTCATTTAAGCTCATATGTGAGTCAAGGCAGGTGAGCGAATACTTTTGGCAATATAGTGTATATGTGTGTGGTTTTTATTGTTTGTTCATATACGTTCTTTTGGTGTTGATTATAAGTCTGTAAAGCACTTTGGTCAACCCTGGTTGTTTTTAGATGTGCTATAGAAATAAAATTGACCTTGACCTTGACATTTGGGTGAAGAGAGAAGTAGAGCTGTCAACTGATCACCACCTGGTTATCAGCTGTTGTTCCTAGGTGTGGCCAATCTGACAGATCTAGTGGGTGTGTCAGTTTGGCCACACCTGCCGTTGCTCAGTGGCCTCTGGAGCAGCGCGTCCCAGGTGTGGGATAGAAGGAACGCTTCATCATCTCTGTTGATTGTATGTGAGCCTTGCTTCCTAATTTCAACAGCCTCCCAGATCCAGCGCCTGTATTTGTGCTCCTCAGTCCCTATGATCCTCGCATCTTCCCAATTCATCACGTGATTTTCCCTTTTGCAGTGATCTCAGATGGCAGATTAATTGTATTTGTATATTGAAGAATGTAAGTGTACTGTCAGGGTCCCCACCTTTCTGTTGCCCACCCTCTCCATTGGCGTGCACTTCTCGGACTGCCAGTCCCCAGGAGCCTGTCTGCCCCCCCACCCAGCCGTTAGTGAGTTTCAGTTCATTTTGTCCCTGTTCCTGGCTCTCAGTTCATTTATATTTTTGTGCAAATAAACCTCGGTGAAACCACGTCCTGTCTCTGCCGTGTCTGTGTGCTCTCCGCTTGGGTTCACCTCGTACAGTGACATACAAAGCTGAACCTTGTTTTCCCACATTTTTTTTTTAACCATTGAACAGGCATGAACATACAGCAGGTATCAAAAAGCAAACAAACAAACAAGCAAGCAAACAGAGATTAAATAACAAGATTTTTATTTTTTTTAAAGTTTAAAAATGACAACACACACACAAACAAGATGTTCACCCCTCTACACCACCACGGTGTCATTGTTTTTCAAATTGACTGGAACAGCGTTGACCTAATAGGTCAAGACTAGAATGGGTCCATAATGTCCACGTTGTCCAGGACAGGTAGCCATAGCTTAATAAATCCTTCAGTATTGTCATGAAGGGTGTAGGTCAGCTCCTCCAGAGGGAGTATTCTAAGGACCTCCTAAAACAATCCTCCACAGTAGGGCTGTCCTTTGATATCCAGAATTTGAATCAGTTTAGGATTGTATTTGTCCTTAGCATTGTCTACTTTCGCTGCCAAAATGCACTGCAAGGGGGAGAGCGCCAAGTCATATCCCATCAAATTAATAACTTCAACCTTCACTTCAGACCAGAAATTTTGTATTTTGCCACATTTCCAAAACGTGTGTGTATATGTACCGATTTCTGAATTACATTTAATACAATTAGGAGAGCTTAGACCGAGCCTGCTCCTCAGCAGGGCTGTACAGTGGAGTCTGTGTAATATTTTGTTCTGTCTGTATTACCACTCAGGATTCTAAGTGTGTCTGGAAGCCATGTTTTAAAGTGATAGAGACCAACCAAGCCAAGATCTTGTGTTACTTCCAAATCCAGACTGATGAACTTGTGGTGGCCAATTAGCCAGACATTGTGGTGGTTGATAAACAACGAAAGAAGGCAGTGGTGATAGTTGTAGTACTCCCAAGTAACAGTAACATCAGAAAGAAGGAACATGAGAGGCTTGAAAAATACCAAGGGCTGAGGGAGGAGCTAGAAAAGATGTGGAAAGTGCAGGTAATAGTGGTGATTGGAGGTCTTGGGGCTGTGACCTCAAAACAGAGAGAGAGTTGCTTCAGCAGATCCCAGGAACAACATTTGAGATCTCTTTCCAGAAGAGTGCTGTTCTTGGAGCAGCTAAGATACTGTGCAGAGCCCTGCCCTCAGGCTTGCATTGTGACAACAATATTTGCAGACATAGGTGAGTCAACGTGTTATAACTATAGTAGAACAATTTTCTATCTGTTTTTGTCTACCTTTCAGAATTTCACCAAAGCAGGTGAACAGGAAGCAGTACGCTGTGACACCCAAGCTCAATTGATGGGAAGAGGTTGCAAGGAGGAAGAAATTATCTCCCCTGTAAACAGTTTAACCATTATGAAGGAAGATCCCCTGTCTGTGTCATTTGACCATGGGGAACCAGTCCAGATGAGTCCTCAGCAGATAAACCTGAAACTGCGTCCTGGTTAGTCAAAACAGCTAATGCTGACCTTATATGATTTAATGAATGCAATGTTTCTTCCATATTACCGCAGAGCCAGAGCAGTTTTATACCAGATGATCACTCTTGATTTGGAAAAAAAACAAAAAACAAATACATTCTGAAAAGCAATATGTTTTCTATTCAACATTAAAAAAGTGATTGTATAAATTTTGTGCCATGGAACTTGCTATAATTATTTGTATATTGTATTTTGCATAGATGAGCATTGTAGTGTCTCTTGTCTTATTTTTAGTTTTTTTTTATTAGTTTCTTTCTCATCTATCTTTACAGGGCTTCCAACCACATTCAGAGTTTCTTTTAGAAGAGCTGAGGGGTATCCAGTGGATCTCTACTACCTGATGGACCTTTCTAATTCCATGAAAGATGACTTGGCAAATGTCAAAGAACTGGGGCAAGATCTTTTTGCTGCCCTGAGTAAAATCACTGAACGTGCTCAAATAGGTAATAACCAACAGTGTGAATATTAGTAACTTGTTTTGATTTTGTTATTTAATAGCACATTAGAATGCACCCATAGCTTTTACACATTACTTAGCAATAAATATTTTCTGGTGGACAGGGACTCCAGGCTGAAAGCAGGGTATGGAGAAAAAAATCCAACTTAGTCAGTGTTTTCCGTTCTAATATATTAAAATAGGGCTTTCGAATGTTTCATTAACTTAGCTTTGAAGGAAAGTTTGCAGTTCCCTGTTCTACCTGCTGGTGTGATAGGATATAGTGCACACTGTTTGATTTCAGCTGCAGCTACACGGAGAAGTCCGGCAGCGTGGTATGTGGTCTGAACCCACTCGTCAGTACCTGACATGAGTGACGTGTACTTCATTTTCCAAACAAGGATTTTTTGAGCAGCTCAGCAGTGTAGAAAGGACCGCTAATCAACATGTATTAATGAGCCATGATCAAATTTCATACTTGTTCAAACAAAAGAAATACTTGATGAAGATGACAACCGATATGTCAGAAATTTTGACAGAGGGAGGGCACTAAACATTTTTTTCTACCTCTTTTCTCCTTCTCTCTTACATTAACTACCAAAAAAAAGGTGAACTTCTTCTATAATTACAGGATTTGGTGCCTTTGTTGACAAGACAGTCCTTCCTTACACCAACACCAACAAAGAAAAACTGGAGAGGCCATGCGATGAGAGTGACAACCAGTGCCAGGCTGCCTTTGGCTACAGACATGTGCTTCGTATGACACCACGCGAGGATGAGTTCAAGAAAAAAGTGGCAGAACAGTTCATTTCTGGGAACCTGGACTCTCCTGAAGGGAGTCTGGATGCCATGATGCAGGCTGCTGTATGTGGGGTAAGGGCTCATCTAAAGAATCCTCTGCTTCCAATGAAATTGTATAGAAGTGTACAAGTGACCCCACTTGTCATTTGATTTGTTGCTTCATTAATCATTGTTCTAATGGTTTTAGGTTCTCAATCACTAGTTTCAAGTTATCTTCAATACAGCATGATGTTCATTTTGTAATTTAGAGCAAAATAGATGAGAAAACAAGGTATGCCATACGACGCTACTATCTTGTGATTTGCACGTTCCTGCCAAGCCAGTACCAATGGCCATGAGCTTGTTGTCCATGTTTTTCATCTCAGAATTTTTGCAGTTCATGTTTCAGTTTTCAATTACAGATGCACCTCACTGGCCAAGCTTGCCAGCACAACTGTTACCTGTTAATTATGATTGTTCTGTCTGAGAACCTGGCTTCGCCCTCTTATTCAAATATGGTTACATCTGATTTAAAAAAAAAAAAAAAAAAAAAAGTAAGAACAGCCAAAATACCAAAGGCTTCCAAACAAAAGCCCACAAACCAATGGGTGACATCAAGGTGGTAGCATTAATCTTCCATTTCCATTCTATGCATATTACACAAACATGGTGTGAGAGCTGTTGGCAATATTTTTTCCTTTGACATATTTTGGTTTAAGGAATGAAGCCATTTGGTTTAATGTCTGTGTTCTGTGGATTCTATGATGTGTACTTAATTAGGGTGCTGACACACCCAATTGACTGGTGTGCTGATCCTCATTTGGTGGTGCAGTTTGTTTGTAGTATTAATCTTTAACTGTTATGTTGCTATTGACTGTCTTTTTTTGAGGAATTGTTGTCAATAGATACAGGCATTTATGTACAGCAAACAGAATGATATTTCCTTAATAGGTCTCAGATGATGCAGAATGACAGTAGCTAAAATGATATCAAACCAAACTACAGAAAAACTTTTGTCAGACAAATCACTGTATAATGTTGACTTACTGACAAGCAAATATGCTATATGAGCAGTAGTCAAGCCTGCAGACTCTAGGAGATGATGTGAAATGAAACAAAGACAAAGCACTGAAACTAAAACGCAATCCTATGTCTTAAAAGTTATGTTCATAAGCAACGTGTTTGCAACAATGTTAACTACCAGTGAGTTTTACAAACTTCAAGGTTCGTAAAAGTTAAAGACAGATAGGTAAAATAAGTGCTGACATGTGAGTATTCATTTCTATTCATTCATTTCCTTTTTTGCAAATAAGCTAGAAATGTACTTTAATTGTGCTTTTGAAGTTGCCTAAAATTTCCCCAATACATATTGCCAATTAGAACAAAATCGGCTGGCGGAACAGCAGCACTCGGCTGATTGTGCTGACCACTGATGCTGGATTCCATATGGCTGGGGATGGAAAAATGGCTGGAATACTGGAACCCAATGATGAACAGTGCCACATGGATAACAACCTTTACACCAAGAGCAATGAGATGGTACATAAAAAA
>NW_007578886.1:9115-22831 GCF_000690725.1 Stegastes partitus | reverse complement strand
CTTCAGCTTGAGGTCACAAACTGATGGCCGAACGTTCTCCTTCAGGATTTTCTGTTAGAGAACAGTAGTCATGGTTCCATCAATCACAGCAAGTCGTCCAGTTACCCCAAGTGCTCTTGGGGTCATTTTGGTTGGCCGGCCACTCGTGGGAAGGTTCTCCACTGTAGGAGGCAAATACTTTTTCACAGCACTGTACATATGGTGGAGATGCAAGAATGTGATTGTAACAGTCAAAGGAAAAATGCTAAGGCAGAAGAAAAAGAGTTCCCTTCTGTGTCTTCCTCATACCACTCCCTTAAAAAATAATTGAAAAATTTCCCTGACTGCTATTTGCAGGACTACCCATCAGTTGGACAACTAGCTACGGCGCTGGAAAGAAACAATATTCAGCCCATATTTGCAGTGACAAAAAATGTAGAGAGTGTCTACAAGGTACATTTTTTCACTTCTATTTCCATATATCTTTCTTTTTGTTCAAGAGAAAATGTAGACTCAGCGTGATTTTTTATTTCATGTTTTTCCAGGACCTCTCTAAAATGATTCCAAAATCTGAAGTGGGAGTTCTGTCATCAGATTCTAAAAATGTTGTTCAGTTGATTGAAACTGCCTACAATGTAAGTTGCAGTTTGTCATTGTGTATTAATTTACAACTTTTGTCATTCCATATGTACATGTATTTTTAAAACTGCTGGTATTCCCTGACCATTTTGTGCTGTTTCTGTCAGTATCTCACAGTCTTGTCAAATTTGTCATCCATGACAGAGTTTGTCCTCGAAAGTAACTGTGACCCATGACAATCTTCCTGACAATGTAAGAGTTGTCTACACCCCTATATGTGTGCATGCAGGACCAGCAGGGGACAGGACAGGGGTTTGTGATAATGTGCGTGTGGGACAAAACGTAAGTGTTTTGGGAACTTTTTCCTGTTTATTTTTTTTTATCAAGTGCATCAGTTTTAGGTTTTATAATTGTAATTTTAAATTGTCTTTTATCTATACAGGTGTATACTAAAGAAAGTAAAAATGATATGTTTGAAAGTGTTAAATACAGCGACTATGATACATCAACACAGTGGCGGCTGGTGAACATCTTAGCTGGGGGGGGCAGTCTGCAAATGCCCTTTTATGTTAAATCAGAAATTAGAATATGAGTAACATCAGCACAACTATATACAGGAATGCAAATGTTCTACTTCCTTTGGAGGATATTGTAATCATAATCTAATTTAACATTATTAAGACTTATCAGAACTAAATTTCAAAACCATTCATCAAACTTAACCTAAATAATGAAAAAAACACTATTCAGGGCTCCAGACTAACTTTTTCACTGGTAGCACTGGTGCGACCCACTTTCTCATTTTGTCCCACCTCCCACCTGGTCAAAGGCAAAACATATGACTTGCTGAACATTTTTGTATCAATAGACGCTACTATTTACTGATGCTCCCTAAATAGCCGGCTGTGGTAGCTGCTGCTTGGTGGCTGTGGAGTGCTCTGACAGGTGTGTGACCAAAAATGACTTTAAAAATAATAAACTGGGGCGTTCTAACGTCAGATTTGTCTGAGGCTAAACCCAGTTACATGTATTCTACATGTGGTCTTTTCTATGAGCGGAAAAACAGGGAATGCAGGTGTGCTCTGTTTTTCATGAGAAGACCTCATTTTTAGGCGTAAATACTGCAGCACACCGAAGTCATAAAAGTTCTACTTTCCACCACTGTGGTTAACACAGTAGCTTCCTGTGCCGGTTACAACGACACTTATACAGCTTCATGATCATCGTGTTCATCAATTCACATTCTCAAAAAGAAGGTCACAAATGCAGTCTGGAGCTATGTGAACAAAAAATTTGTCTCTTCTCTCTTTCTGCTCAGCAAACTTCTCTATGACTTTTCGATTGAAGTCACTCATCACTGTGAGCGGTCTTTTCTCCATTGACAGCACGGTCGATGCATTAATGAAATGAAAAATACTTTATTCATCCCAGAAGGGAAATTCAATCCTGTAAAAGCTCACCTTTCTTTTTTCTTTTTTTTTTTAAATCAATATAACATATATTATATACAAGAATAAGCCATCAGTCAGTAGCTGTGAAGTAGAAGAGGGGAAAGGCCGTGTGATGGTGTCAGAAAGCACGGTTGTAAGAACGTCAAAGGACAGTTTTGATATCCAACCACAGAAGAAAAAAGCAAATAAAGACAAAATTAATTGGCTTACAGCAAAATTGGGTGGGTCCGGGACGCACCGAGCTGTGCCCCGTGAGAAAGTCTGCAGCTGCCAATCAGAGCCCGGGCCAAGGTCACATGATCACAAAAAGTTTTTTGAGCTACATACACACTCATGTGTTCAGGAATTGTAGAATTTGTAAACTCGCAGTAGAGACTAATATTAAATCTGTTAATAATACAAATATTGTTTATATGAGGTGGCGCAAGGTGGCGCAGTTGGTAGCACTGTTGCCTCGCAGCAAGAAGGTCGCCGGTTCACGTCCCGGTGGGGGCACCGGGATCTTTCTGCGTGGAGTTTGCATGTTCTCCCCGTGCAGCATGGGTTCTCTCCGGCTTCCTCCCACAAGTCCAAGAACATGTTGAGGTTAATTGGTGATTCTAAATTGTCCATAGGTGTGAATGTGAGTGTGCTTGGTTGTCTGCCTCTGAGTGTAGCCCTGTGATAGACTGGCGACCTGTCCAGGGTCACCAAGTCACCTGGGATAGGCTCCAGCCCCCCCGCGAACCTAGTGAGGATGTTAATATGACAAAAGAATATGAATGTTGTTAATTCAAATGTAATATTGTTTTTGAGAACTACTTTTTATCTGGTCATTGTCGTGAACACCTTAGCTGATTTTGTTCAAAAAATCTGAAGACAGAATAAGTAGCAAAGCAGACATCCAGCAGAAAGCAGCACCAACTGAGAATGAAGACTCAGGAGGAGCTAGAACAGACAAGTCCAAGGCTTTGAATATTAGGGAAAAAGAATGGAAATGTTTTAACTTTTGAATTACTTGTCTGTAGTTTTTTTTTTTTGGGGGGGGGGCAATAAGTGTATGTTTCACTTATTGCACAAATGTCTGACCCTTTCCAGATTTCCTTTGATGTCACTGTGACAGCAGACTCATGTATGGAGGAGAAGTCTTTCACCATCAGACCACTGGGCATCAAAGACACACTGACAGTGACCTTATCTACCAAATGTGAGTGTCTATGTAAAGACCCGACAGACAAAGCCCATCCACTCTGCAGCAACAGAGGAAGCGTCAACTGTGGTATTTGCAGGTAAGTGTTCACCTCCTAAACAATGACTGTATAAGTGTGTTAGGATACATGTGGGCAATACACATCCTTGTTTTCCTGACGAGCAGTGTATTGTATGAATTATGACCTCTGTTAGCAGGCGGTTGGTGTTTTTGTAAAGAGCACAGCAATGCTTAAAATGTACCTGAGTTTTCTGTACGTTCCACTGCCAGTGAAGGAACTAAAATAACATTTGATGTTGTTAAAATGGGAACGAAACAATTAATATGGTTTATTATTTATTTATGGACAGAATCTGTTCTTAGCAGGTTTATGCTGTGGGAAAAGTCTGTTCTTTAGTTCCATAAACCCCTGCAGCCATTTAAAGGCAGCAGGACACCTGTTAATACATCTGCAACATCTGACTCCAAAAGTGCCCTGTCTGAGTGCAGTGGCATAAAACCACAGACAATGACATCAGCCTTTGCTTTTGCAAACATGGCTGTGACAGCAGGCCGAACTAGTGCATCTTAAAAAATTAGAACATCATGAAAATTAGTTTTATTTTTTTGCTAGGGTAAATTCTCATTTATTCTATATTAATTATATGTAAAGTGAAACGTTTCAAGCTGTTTCTGCTTTAATTTAGATGATTATGGCTTATAGCTCATGAAAATCAGAAATCCTTTATTTCACATTTCTAGAATATTTCCCAAGATCAATAAAAAATAGGATTTAAAATACAGAAATGTCCACCTTCTAAAAAGTATATTAATTTCTACTCTCAATACCTGGTTGGCGCTTCTTTACCACAAATGCATCAGTGCTGAGTGGCATGGAGACAATCAGCCGGTGGCCCTGCTGAGGTGTTATAGCCCAGGCTGCTTCAATAGTAGCCTTCAGCTTCTCCATGAGTTTTTGTGGGGAACAGTAATATTATGGTCAGCAAATCGTTTGGTTGTGGTCTTGTCTCTGTGGGAGGTGGCAAAGTTCTGCTGGAAACAGAAATCAGCATCTTCATAAAACTTGTCAGCAGATGGAAGCATGAAGTGCTGTAAAATCTCCTGGGAGGTGCTGCCTTGACTTTAGACTTGACACAGTGGACCAACCCTAGATTACACGAAACCAAAAAAACATCACAGACTGTGGAAGCTCTACTCAGGATTTCAAACACTTTGGATTCTGTGCCTCTTCACTCTTCTTCCAAGTTCTAGGACATTGATTCACAAATCAAATGCAAAATTTACTTTGACCTAAAAAAAAAACAAAAAAAAAAAACAACAAAAAACTGACTTTGGACCACTGAGCAGTCCAGTCATTTTTCTTCTCAGCCCAGATACGAACTTCTGATGTTGTCAGGACTGTCTTGATATGTGGAGTACAACAGCTCCTTCCTGAACCCGGCTGTGCTCGGTAGCTCTTTGTGGGATGCAGTCCACCCTTTGTAAAACTCTCCCAAGTTCTTGAATCAGCTTTTCTTGACAATCCTTTCAAGGCTGCAGTATTCCCTGTTGCTTCTGTAGCTTTTTCTACCACACTTTTCCCTTCTTCCCTTTCTTAAATAATTGATGGACAACAATAAACTTTTAAATGATGTTTTCATTCTAGTACTTAATAATTATTATAAGATACAATTTTAAATAATTAAATTTTTTTTGTGATTTTGCAAAGGGTTATATTTTTCTTTGTTCATCATTGGTAGTGCAGCAAAGTGTCTGACTGTATACTTTAATTTGGGTAACTTTCCTTTTCTAGAATTAACACAGGTGACAGCAGGTGGCAGCATCATGTAACACAACCTCCACTCCCTTCTGGAATAATATGCAAATAATAATATGTGACCACCTTCCTATTAATGAGTGATTTGCATTGAACATTTAGGAGTATTGTGGGCAGAATATGAGAGTCTGCACACTCATGTGATTAGCTTTGCATAGAGACTAGAAGCTGGAGAAACAGCTAGCCTTGCTCTGTCCAAAGTTTAGAAAATATGCGAGCACCTTTAAATCACACCAGGTAACATTTTGTTTGTTAAAACTGTACACAAAGAGAAGTACAGAGGAGACAGTGTTGTGACTTGAAAGGGTGTTGTGTGGAAAATATTAAAAAAGTAAGTTTCATTTAGAAAATGCGTCATGTACTGTAGGGGCGGCGGCTGATGAAAGCTACTTTTTAAAAACACTTCTTAGTTTTCTTTGCTAATTTGGAGTTTTATTGTGCTGTCTAACCTTTCCTTATTCAGCTGCATGGACGGTTACGTTGGTCAGACCTGTGAGTGCTCCCTAGGTAATAAAGATGAACACTCCCTGCGAGCATCCTGTCAGAGGCAGAATGACACTGAGTGTGAGGGTCGAGGAGACTGTGTGTGTGGCAGGTGCCAGTGCCACAGCACAAACCAAGGAAGCCGGTACCACGGCAAGTTCTGCGAATGCGACGATGAACACTGTGAGAACTACCAGAATAAGCTGTGTGGAGGTAGAGCTGCAGTCTTTTTTTTTTTTTAAGTGTCTGCTTTTACAAACACAATAATACTATGTATTATAACATCTGAAATTTGAAAAAAAAAAAAAATCACAAATTGAATTTCCCTTCTGGGATGAATGAAGTATTTTTCATTTCATTTCATTTTCATTCATTCATTTTCATTTCATTCATTCATTTCATTTCATTTCATTTCATTCATTCATCTGCATTTGGGAACCTGCTTTCTTTGCATTCATATTTGCTATTTAGCTGTAGAGTGCAACTAGGTATATCAAGATAGTAGGGAGGAAAGGACAATGGATTGCAAAAAAAACCCAATCGATCGGAAAGAAGAGGGGTCACAGGCAAAAACTGCCCCAGACTAGACTTGAACAGGGGATATGAAA
Organism: Stegastes partitus; assembly: GCF_000690725.1. Taxonomy (NCBI): domain Eukaryota; kingdom Metazoa; phylum Chordata; class Actinopteri; family Pomacentridae; genus Stegastes; species Stegastes partitus. Next base: position 16,726 of record NW_007578886.1, on the reverse strand, counting down.
CTATTCAATGATACACCATGGCAAATTTTATTTTTGGAATGATCCCTCCATACCTGTTGGACCAAGAAACCAATTCTAAAGAATAGTAATGATTTAGAAAGCCCAACCTGGCAAGTTGACACGACAGGTTCTTTAGCTTATTTTTGTTTTTGAAACTTTGAGAGAAGTTTTGTACACTGCTGTTTCAGGGTGGAAATGACCGACCATGGTGCTGACACCTTCTTTCACTCGTGATTTTTCTTATAGCATATAAAAAACAGCATATGGACATGTTAACCAGCTAAAAACTAGGTATTAACAAAATGCAGCCACACTGAGGACTTATTTGACATGGTATCAATTAGCATGGAGCCAATTTTTAATGTGTTGTAAATGCTAAACAAATTAGGCAATCAGTTCGAGAGAAGTTAGCAGTCTTCGTTAGGTCAGGTTATTTCAGTGCTCTGAAAACGCAAGAATGCTCACTGGTCGTCTGTTACACCCGCTAGCCATAAATATCAGATTAATCCTTGATGGCTGTTGATGTAGTGCTTTTCTCCTTATGAAAGTAACTCGAGTGATTGTCTGACTAATGAGAATTTGTTTGGATAAGAACATATTGACCAACCAATCAACTAGTTGCTGTGGACATGACAGCCCTCATTTTTACACTATTTGGTGCTGATTTCAGACGAGCTCTCCTTTCCATTCCTTACTAGGAAATGGCGACTGCAAGTGTGGAGTATGTAAATGCTTTCCAGGCTTTGAGGGTTCTGCCTGTCAGTGCAAGGTGTCTGAGGAGGGCTGTCGTACCCCAAACAACACTGTGTGCTATGGCAGAGGGGACTGCAAATGCAACCGCTGTGAATGTAAGGATGGATACCAACGGCCACAATGCCAGACATGCCTTGGCTGCCCAGACCCATGCCAGACCAAACTGTAAGCAGTCTGAACTTACCACTCAGCCTCTATTTTTAAGTTATTATATTTTTTTAAAAATTGGTTCATTAAATTTCAAAAGGAGACTTCCCAGTTTTTGATCATAAAAGAATCAAGTAGCTCCTCATTTTACCTGTTGATTTTCTAATCCAAACTTTTATCTTGTTTTCAGGAACTGCATTGAATGCCTTGGCTTTGACTCTGGTCCCTTGAAAAAGAACTGTGCTGTGGCTTGTGGAGAGAACATCAATTATATGATGGTTGACAACTTTGCCTTACCAGGCAAGGAGTGCCAGCAGAAGGACAGTGAGGGATGCTGGATTAAATTTAAGCTGGAGCAGTTGTTTGGAGAGGATAATTACACGGCTGAAATTCAGAAACAAAGAGGTAAGCTGCTGATAAGAAGAACAGAAAACTCAACGATGAATTGTGTGGACCTATTTACAGCTTCTCGACACACATTCATGCAGTGACAGTGGTGGCAGGTGCTGGCCTGTCATTGAAAGGTTCAGCGTCTTGCTCAAAAGTCACTTGGCATGGGGCGCCGCTATAGCTCACCTGGTTGAACTGGTGTGCCAAGTGCAGGGCTACAGTGCCAATGTGGAGGTCATGAGTTCGAATCCTGCTCATGACCTTTTCCCACATGTCCTCCCCCCATTCTTCTACCCTACTTTCCTGTCTCTCTCTCACTACACTGTCTAATAAAGCCACAAAGGCCAAAAAATAACTTTAAAAAGTCACTTGGCACGTAGTGGAGCTGGGAATGGAACGACCAATCTTGCAATTTTTTAGACAACCCACTCTACCATTTGAACTACAGCTGCCTATACATGGCTGACAAACATTTAAAATCGCTGAAGAACATTTTCATAGTTTCATTGTAGTATTAATACAGTGACAGTTTTGTCAGACTGATGTTCAGCAGGTGTAATACTGACCATGTTCATGGTAATTGGTCTGCACTTATATAGCGCCTTTCTACCTTAGTGGTACTCAAAGCACTTACAGGTCCTCATTCACCCGTTCACAGACACATTCATACACCAACGGTGACAGAACTTCCATACAAAGTGCCTGTGACATTAGGAGCAACTTCGGGTTCACTGTCTTGCCCAAGGACACTTCGGCATGCAGAGGGGCCAGGGATTGAACTGCCAACCAATCAGTGGACATCCTGCTCTACCACCTGAGCCACTGCCCTATTCTTGCATGTTATTGGATGCATCAATACGCTGGCCTGAAGATGGTTTTACATAAAAAATCAGAGGCTGACCAAGGAAACTTGCGAGACATTCATGGTAATTTACCCAGTAGTCGACGAGATATCACGCTGGACCAAAATGTTGGACCACCCAACGTTCAGACGTTCAAAACTATGAGAGGTGCCATGAAATTTGCTTTAGATGTTCAAGTTCTTATACTAACCTTGGTGAGCCTCTGACTTTTTGCAAAACCATCATTAGGCCAGGGCTGCAAGGTGGTGCAGTTGGTAGCACTGTTGCCTCGCAGCAAGAAGGTCGCCGGTTCGCGTCCCGGTGAGGACGCCTGTGATCTTTCTGCGTGGAGTTTGCATGTTCTCCCTGTGCAGCGTGGGTTCTCTCCGAGTTGTCCGGCTTCCTCCCACAAATCCAAGAACATCCATCCATCCATTATCTACACACCGCTTAATCCTCATTAGGGTCGTGGGGGGGCTGGAGCCAGCCAACTTAGGGCGAAGGCAGGGGACACCCTGGACAGGTCGCCAGGGCAGTCCAAGAACATGTTGAGGTTAATTAAAAATTGTCCGTAGGTGTGAATGTGAGTGTGCTTGGATGTCTGTCTACAAGTGTGGCCCTGCAATAGACTGGTTACCTGTCCAGGGTGTCCCCTGCTTTCTCCCTAAGTCAGCTGGGATAGGCTACAGCCCCCCCTGCAACCCTAGTGAGGATTAAATGGTGTATAGATCATGGGTGAATGGATCATTAGGCCAGCATGTTGATGTATCGAATACCTGACAAAAATAGACAGACTAAACATTGCCCTCCATAGAGCAACTTTGCTAGTATGATATTAAAAAGTCATAAGATATACAGTTATCTATATATAATTACTTTTTTTTTTTTTTTTAAACTACTTCACTGTTCTTGCACTTTGTAAAACTTGCTTACTGTAATTTGTGATTTTTCCTCCAGACTGTCCAGAACCACCAAGTGTCACAGCTATCATCGCAGGGTCTCTTGCGGCTGTGGCTTTCATTGGCATTATACTTCTGATGCTAATCAAGTTGCTCATCTACATGAAGGACCTGAAAGAGTTCAGGAAATTTGAGAATGAAAAGAAGAAATCCAAGTGGGCAGAGGTGAGACAGTTCATTTGAATGTCATTTCTTAATAATACTACAAACAAATTAAAAAATGTAGAATTAGCGCTTTTATGCTGTTTTTAGTTTTGTTGCCTTATCTATAGTTTAATTTTTATGCCAACAATAATCAGTTATACTTGATGTTTAAACCCAAAATGTCCTTAAATTTAATGGTGATAAGTTTGAGGTCATTCAGTTCAGTCCACCAAATTTCATCAGCTCTGTTGGAGCTAATCTTGGTGAGGTGTCAAATAATAGTTGGCAGGTTGCATGAAATCTTGGAGTAATATCCTTTGTTTTCATGATAAAGTTGAAAATGTTCAGTCTTATTAGTTTTAGCTAAATATAATTGCTACAATTGGATTCTTTCTATCAATGAATGATCTACAAAGAGTTCGACATGCCTTTATCATTCTCGGTTTGATTGTGACAACGCACTTAAGAAAGCGAGCCTGGACCCTTCTCCACCATGTCCAGTTGGTTCATAACACTGCTTCTTCATCTGTTACCAGGATGAAGAGTGCTTGCCTCCTACACTGGCTCTCTATTAGATTTTGAATTGATTTTTAAAATGTTTTGCTTACTTTTGTAGTTTGACCGTATTCTTATTTTATTGTCATAGAAAATAAAAGTGTATTTTTATCCATCCATTATAGATAGATAGATAGATAGATAGATAGATAGATAGATAGATCGAACTTTATTGATCCCTTTGGTAGGGTACCTCAGGGAAATTGTTGTACTAGTACAACACAACACCAACACAACATTAGTAATAATAATAATTAAAGCTGCAAGCAGCGTTGGTCGGGTCCTCGGTCTGTGTTGGACCCGTCTGACCTCCATTTTGACACAATTTAAACCTGCTTTAAGTTGAAGGAGCCATTTTTCTCTGTCTGCTCTGCCTGAGACTGTCAGTGAGTCACATGACCAGCTGCACTGAGCTGTCAATCAGCATTAAAGCTGCAGATGATGATGTCATCGTTCTTCATGTCCCTGGGTGAGAGAGTTGAGAGTTTTACTGACTTTAACNCTAAAACAAGATGGAGATACTCACAAAAGGGGACAAAACTGAGAGGGCAGACAGGCTCGGGGAATCCAGGCTGGAAGCAGGGTGAGAATCGGTGGCAGGAGACAGAGCAGGTACTGGCAGAAACCTGAGGGCTGAATGTCTATGGCAGGGGTGTTACGGGCAGGGCGGAGACTCAAGCGCAGACAGAGACACGGTAGACCAAGGCAGTTTAACAATTACAAAATAAAGAGAATCCAAAAACAAGATAATTACAAAAAGCACAGCCAACACCAGGTACTGACTGGCTAGGAAGAAACAAAAATTGAATGCTAACTCAAAGAGCTCAACTAAGTGCTAAGATGGGGAGACAGACTGAAAATAACAGAACTAAGGGAGCTCAGGAAAATGCTGAGTAAGCAATAAGAAAATAAAATTACATTTGAACTAAGGGAGCGCAGACTAAAAAAATGCTGAGAAACTAACAGAACAACAAAAGAAGCTCAGACAAATACTGAGAGAAAACAAAACACTAAACTTCTAACGAAAGGAGCTCAAAGCTAAATGCTGAGAAGACAGAAACTAAACAGCATTGACGAAGGTACTCACAGACTGACAAAGAGCTGAAAGGTGAACAGACTAACTGGGAAAAACTACTAATCTATGACAGACTAAATGTACACACTAAATGCAGTTACTGAAAAATCGGCAGACAGAGTGGTGGCGGCTTAACTGGCTCAATACAGACGGAGAGCAGGGAGCGACAGCTGGCGGCAGAGTGAACCGGAGAATGGCTGAAACCAGGAACCAGGGCAGACAGATGTAGTGCTGAATCCGGTGGTGGATAGGCGGCAGATGGTGAGAGATGAACCGTGACCAGTGGATGGTTGGTGGTGGTCGGTAGCAGATCCGGCTGGGTAGCAAAAAAGTCTAGAAATCTAGTAAAACAAACTGACGGCGAGATGGATGCACAGGAAATACTGACTGCATGGTACGACAGTCTGGCATTGGAGCGAGAGAGAGGGAGCCAGAGAGCGAGAGAGCGAGAGAGCCAAAGAAGGAGGCAAAACAGGAACCAGCCGCCACTAGCCGGCACCAGAAATCGAGGGCATGACAAGGGGTGTCCAATCCTGGTCCTCGAGGGCCACAATCCTGCATGTTTTAGATGTTTCCCTCTTCCAACACACCTGATTCAAATGATTAGGAGCGTTATCAGGCCTCTGCATAGCTTGATGATGAGCTGATCATTTGAATTGGGTTTGTTGGAAGAGGAAAACGTCTAAAACATGCAGGATTGTGGCCCTTGAGGACCAAGATTGGACACCCCTAGTCTGTGGTCTGGCAAGGTGTGGTGGAATGAACAGAGTTTTTATGGGAGCTGTGGTGATTAAGAGCAGGTGAGTCTGAAGTTGCAGCTGTCAGTGATCATCTGATTGGGTGCTGAGATGCATAGAGGGAGAGAGGGAGAGGGACAGAGAGCAAGAGACAGAGACATAGAGGGAGAGAGAGGAGGGAGACGAGAGGGAGAAAAAGGGGGAGACAGGAAAGGGCTGGGGCTGAGGCTGGGGGGTCATGACATAAACACATAATGCAGTTTTTAAATGATGATTTTATTTATTTGGGGAAATAAACTATTCAAAGCTACCTTGCCCTGTGTAAAAAAATTAATTGCCCCCTAAACCTAATACCTGGTCAGGCCACCCTCAGCAGCAACAACTGAAATCAAGCGTTTTCCAGAACTGGCGATGAGTCTTTCACACCTCTGTGGAGATATCTTGGGCCACTCTACTTTGCAGAATTGTTTTAGTTCAGCAATGCTGGAGGGTTTTCCAGCATGAACGGCCTTTTAAAGGTCATGCCACAGCATTTCAATCGGATTCAAGTCCAGACTTTGACTAGGCCCCTCCAAAATCTTTATTTAGTTTTTTTTTTTAAGCCATTCAGAAGCCGACTTGCTGGTTTGTTTTGGATCATTGTCCTGCTGCAGAACCCAAGTGTGCTTCAGCTTGAGGTCACAAACTGATGGCCGAACGTTCTCCTTCAGGATTTTCTGTTAGAGAACAGTAGTCATGGTTCCATCAATCACAGCAAGTCGTCCAGTTACCCCAAGTGCTCTTGGGGTCATTTTGGTTGGCCGGCCACTCGTGGGAAGGTTCTCCACTGTAGGAGGCAAATACTTTTTCACAGCACTGTACATATGGTGGAGATGCAAGAATGTGATTGTAACAGTCAAAGGAAAAATGCTAAGGCAGAAGAAAAAGAGTTCCCTTCTGTGTCTTCCTCATACCACTCCCTTAAAAAATAATTGAAAAATTTCCCTGACTGCTATTTGCAGGACTACCCATCAGTTGGACAACTAGCTACGGCGCTGGAAAGAAACAATATTCAGCCCATATTTGCAGTGACAAAAAATGTAGAGAGTGTCTACAAGGTACATTTTTTCACTTCTATTTCCATATATCTTTCTTTTTGTTCAAGAGAAAATGTAGACTCAGCGTGATTTTTTATTTCATGTTTTTCCAGGACCTCTCTAAAATGATTCCAAAATCTGAAGTGGGAGTTCTGTCATCAGATTCTAAAAATGTTGTTCAGTTGATTGAAACTGCCTACAATGTAAGTTGCAGTTTGTCATTGTGTATTAATTTACAACTTTTGTCATTCCATATGTACATGTATTTTTAAAACTGCTGGTATTCCCTGACCATTTTGTGCTGTTTCTGTCAGTATCTCACAGTCTTGTCAAATTTGTCATCCATGACAGAGTTTGTCCTCGAAAGTAACTGTGACCCATGACAATCTTCCTGACAATGTAAGAGTTGTCTACACCCCTATATGCGTGCATGCAGGACCAGCAGGGGACAGGACAGGGGTTTGTGATAATGTGCGTGTGGGACAAAACGTAAGTGTTTTGGGAACTTTTTCCTGTTGATTTTTTTTTATCAAGTGCATCAGTTTTAGGTTTTATAATTGTAATTTTAAATTGTCTTTTATCTATACAGGTGTATACTAAAGAAAGTAAAAATGATATGTTTGAAAGTGTTAAATACAGCGACTATGATACATCAACACAGTGGCGGCTGGTGAACATCTTAGCTGGGGGGGGCAGTCTGCAAATGCCCTTTTATGTTAAATCAGAAATTAGAATATGAGTAACATCAGCACAACTATATACAGGAATGCAAATGTTCTACTTCCTTTGGAGGATATTGTAATCATAATCTAATTTAACATTATTAAGACTTATCAGAACTAAATTTCAAAACCATTCATCAAACTTAACCTAAATAATGAAAAAAAACACTATTCAGGGCTCCAGACTAACTTTTTCACTGGTAGCACTGGT
>NW_007578886.1:0-8155 GCF_000690725.1 Stegastes partitus | reverse complement strand
TGTAATTTGTAAGGCTGTAGGACCTTTAGTTTTTTGTGTAGATGACCAACTGACACAGCATGTCTGCACATGTCCCATAGACGGCCATACAAAGTATGAGCCGAGGCTGCGGCAGGTCATCAATTTTAACGGCTTGCCATTCGGAAACCGTTTGAGAACCGGTACCAAATCCCTTCAGAACTTTTGTGCATCAAGGCCTTCTCTGTCTCCTGTGATTTTCAAGTTGATACGATTTACGGTGTCAGTCAAGATAAGTTTTTCCCAAAAGATGTTTTGGCTCAGTTTCTTACTTTGAAAGGCTGCGACAAGACTGCGGCAAGGACCCCTGCTTGCTTTGCAAAATTGCACAGTAATTTCAAAATGGCGGACTTCCTGTTGAGTTTACGGTATGGGTCCAAGAGGCTTTTTTGTGCGTCCTGATGTGTTACATATGTCTACCAAATTTTGTAACCGTCGGTTAAACGTTGTGCCCCCATGTTATTGGATAAATTGCTGCAGGGGGCGCTATAGAGCCATTTTGCCAAACAGGCATATATTGTCTGTTGTTGAGCCGATAGTGACTCATATGCCAATTTTGGTGAGTTTATAAGCATTCTCAAGGTGTCAAAAAGTAATTTCCGTCATAAAGTAACTATGCGTCACCATGGCAACACTGTTGCTTGAAAATGCAAACGATTCACACTGTTGCATCATCAACATGAGAAGACTTAGCTAACCAATTTTAAGAATGACATCACAAAGTTTGAAGCAATGGCACTTGGAAATATAATGCCTCAAACAGCCTGTTTTCCAATAGGTGGCGCTATGACTGTGAATGGATTTGGGCATATGTATGTGATCAGGACAACAGTCTGATCAAATACGTAAAGTTTGATGCAGAATGGAGCATGTACTGGGTAGTTACACAGTACTTTCTCTTTTATGGCGAAGGATTAAAAATCAGAGGGCAACCGTGGCCACGCCCTTTGACCTTTGCAGATGATTTTGATATAATTTTACCTTCAAGGCGTATTCTACCTGCTACCCAAATTTCAGCGCTCTGTGACTTACCCCCTAGGAGGTGTTAGCTCAGGTTGGACAAACAAACAATTCAAAATGGCGGAATTCCTGTTGGGTTTAGAGTATGGCTTTCACTGACTTTTTTGTTTGTCCTAACCTCCTCCATATACCTACCAAATTGCGTAGGTCTGGGTCAAACATGCTTCCGATGGGATTCCGTTGAAATTTTCAAGGTGGTGCTGTGGAGCCATTTTGGCATTGACATGTCCAGCTCCCTTAAAATATCAAAATTTTCACCAGTTCTGATGTGCGTGCAAATGTTCATACGGATTTGAGCATGTTTAGGCCCTCAAAAAATGCAATTGTTTATGGCCATGAAGAAGAAGAAGAAGAAGAAACGCTAATCCTTTCAGTTTCAAGAGCGTCCTACGCACTGTAGTGCTCTGGCCCTAACAATAATAACAACAACAACAATGGATACAGTAACAAAATTGCCAAAGTGCCAAAATATTCTACACAGTCCGGTGATAGAGCATGAAGCTCTATCTCACCCCAATGTCCTCACCCCTTGCTCCCCACCTCTCCCCGCTTGTTGCTCCTCCTCCTCCCCCCGAGCTCAGAGTTGAACAGTTTGATGGCTCGGGGGACAAAGGAGTTTTTGGTCCTGTTGGTTTTGCACCTGGGGAGGAGCAGCCTGTCGCTGAACTGGCTTCTCTGGGCGATGATGACAGTGTGCAGAGGATGGCTGGCATCGTCCATGATGGCCAGCAGTTTGTTCAGTGTCCTCCTCTCTGCCACTGTCACCAGGGAGTCCAGTTTCATGCCCACTGCAGAGCTGGCCCGCCTGATTAATTTGTCCAGCCTCGATGCGTCCCTTTTTGATGTGCTGCTGCCCCAGCACACCACGGCATAGAAAAGGACCCTGGCGACCACTGACTGATAGAACATAGATTGATAGATTGAACGACTGGAGGCTGATTGAAGCATGTACAGGGTAGTTGCACAGTACTTCCTCTTTCATGGAGAAGGATCAAAAATCTGAGGGCCATTGTGGCCACATCCTTTGACCTTTGCAGAAGATTTACATTTTACTTTCAAGGCGTATTCTACATGCTACCCAAACTTCAGCGCTCTGTCACTTACCTCCTAGGAGGAGTTAGCTGAGGTTGGGCAAACAAACAATCCAAAATGGCTACTTCCTGTTGGGTTTAGGCTATGGTTGTTACTGACTTTTTTGTTTGTCCTGACCTCCTCCATATACCTACCAAATTGCGTAGGTCTAGGTCAAATGTGCTCCTGATGAGACGCCATTGAAATTTTCAAGGTGGTGCTGTGGAGCCATTTTGGCATTGACATGTCCAACTCTCTTAAAATATCAAAATTTTCGCCAGTCCTGATGTGTATGTGGATTTTGGTGAGTTTTTGTGCATGTTTAGGCCTTAAAAATTGCATTTCAAAAGTTGTTACAAAAATTATCACGAGTTACAATAGGGTCCTACGCACTGTAGTACTCGGACCCCAGTCATAGAATCCTTAAACTATCTCATCCTGCAAACATACCTGAGTCTCTTGTCAATAGAGTTAAAATCCCTTTAAACCACTTATTCCATGCTAAAATTTCACTTTGGCTTTAGGCCTAAGGACAGCACTATTTCAGCCACTTAGTTATTGAAGTTATTAGGGTCCGAGCACTACAGTGCCCTACTTTTCATATTTTAACAGACTGCTGTCCTGATCACATCCATATGCCCAAATCTATACAAGTCTTTCTAATCATCTCTCTTTTACTATTAGGCTGACAACCCACTGTTCCAGAATGCCACCACCACTGTGGCCAACCCTACCTTCACTGGGGAATGAAGACTAACTCTGCAACACAGACAGAGGACAGTAATTTAGTAAATTTTTTAGGTATGTCTGTTTGATGATAATTACTCACGCATTATTTGCAAATTACCTATATTTGCAGATGTATTTACTGGTATTAATGATGGCTTGCTTGCTTTTTTTCGATGAATTGCTGTTACTGTCTGCACATAGTCTTCATATATACATATTTGCTTATTGCTTATGATACTCATGCATGAAACATCTGGCAGAATGGCTCATAACATTTACGGCACGAGACTTTGTGTTACAGTAGAATATAATGGCACACATATTTTGGATGTATCATAGTAGAACAGCAGTACTTAATTTATAGTTGAAAGCACTGTTTTCTGTGGCAAATAATTTTAGTAATTTTAAAAAATATTCATTCTAAGCATATGTGTGTAATATCTAATTTGATTTGAAAGGAAAATAAATGAACAATCACAAAATGTAATATTTTTACAGTTTGTATTTTTAGTGTCACATAGGTAAAGCCTAAGCTGAATTAACTGATCTTTCTGTTCCAAAGACAATAAAACTGATGTTCACAATGTTTCATCTCTTCATTGATCTCCACCTTATAAAAAAAGAAAAAAAAGTATGTATTCCTGCAGATGTGTGACTGAGGGAATTACCTACAGTTCATAATGTGTTGAGATTAATCATGGGGTTATCAGCAGGTGACTGGAAGAAAAAAAAGTGTAGGCAAATAAGCATAGACAGAGCAATCAACTCCACAATTATGAACATAAGTAGGTTACAGTTAAAAGTAAACACATAACGCACTGGTAATATAAAGCCAGAAGTGTGTGTTGTTGTTTGTACTATAATGCTTTCTCTTAAATGCTTCGGACATGAAAACTCTGAAAAACAAAAAAACAAAACATACAATAAAGGTTACAAATTAATAAAACTGTGATTCATGTTTTAGTGTTATCAAGGTAACATAAAATGTATGCTGCAAAGCGATGTACCGTTGCTTTTATACCATTTCAAGCAACCACTCGGACTCAGTTAATACGCCGGCAGTTACCTGAGAGAGAAGGAAGCGCAAACGGTACGAACGTAAACAAACGAGGAGGAAGAGGGCTGGGATCCATGCTAGGTTAAAGGCTAACCCCTCCAGACCAGCAGGACTGTTGCTCCTGCTCTCCAGTGTCCGCTCCCTCCACAACAAGCTGGACGAGCTATGTTTGCTGAGAGAAACCCGCGGAGAGTGGAGGGACTGCTGTGTGTTTGCTTTAACAGAAATATGGCTCCATGTGTTGGAATATTTAATTTTGTGAAAGCACTGATAGCTTATAATTGACACTAGCATCATTTAATGCATATTAATGTGTGAGTTGTGCTAATTTTAAGAAGGGGAAAGAAGAACACAAGCAGGCCAGAGAGACCAAACTCAGGGAGGTTAGGCCAGGTCAGAGAGAAGGAATGCACACACACACACACACACACACACACACACACACACACACAGACATACCATCCCCCTATAAACTTATAGTACTTTAGACAAAGGAGAAGTACTGACATCTAGAGAGCGGGGAATGTTCATGAGGAGGTTTCTCTTTACAGGGTGCAGATGCTGTGGATTGGATGGATTGGGTGCCAAGAGATATGGACATATCTGTGCACCAACAACGGGAGAGCTAAGTTTCAACCACGGCTCCTCCCCAACCAGATAGCCATTCACGTTTCACTATTTAAATTCAATGTCTGTGTTTAGTAGCCAGTCACCTTGCACTACAATGAATAAAATGTTTATGATTACATGAAGCTGGATCCATTGCTGGGGAAGTTGGTTACAGATAACAGCTTGCTGACTGTGATTTTCTGAATCAGTAATGGATCCTTGATCAAGTAAAATATTATATCGCAGAATAAATAACACTAAATGAGAGAAGTAGCTTGTCTTCTATCTCAAAAGAATGAACACGCCTCAACACATGACAGCATCCCAGATGGACATACAGCTGGAGGGGAGGATATTCAGGGTCCTCGCCAGCATGTCAAAGCGGGGGTGTCTTAGCAAACACTGCTAACGGTTATGTGCATGCGCTAGCGAATAGCAGTAGTAGCAGCGAAGATGATGGTAGCAAAACTGATTAAGACCATAATGAAGAAAAGACAATATGAATTTAATATGTTATGTATTTTAATTCTATGTTTTGTACTATCTACTCTGTTAGCAGGCTCACTGCCAAATAGCCGTTAGCTAACTAGCTGTAAGCTCACGCATTGCGTGAGTGGTCGAGCAAGAGTGACAGAGTGGCACGTGCGTCTGCTGCCATGGAAGACAGAAATGCGCCTTGTAGGTTTTAACAGCATTATATTTATTAATAATAACATTGTTATATTTTTATTTCAAATAACTAGAAACTGAAAAAAGTAATAATAAATAAAAATTTGCTAAATTATAATTTAGTGAATTAAGACATTGCTTGAATTGTCGTTGAAAGAATAATTGAGAAAAAAAAAACTGTCCTGCACAAATACACCGCGTAACCCCTAGTGAGGACGAGGGGTCGCAGGGGGCTGGAGTCTATCCCAGCTGACTTAGGGTGAAGGCAGGGGACACCTGGACAGGTAACCAGTCTATGACAGGGCTACACTTAGAGACAGACAACCAAGCACACTCACATTCACACCTACGGGCAATTTAGAATCACCAGTTAACCTCAACATGTTTTTGGACTGTGGGAGGTAGCCGGAGAACCCGGAGAGAACCCACGCTGCACGGAGGAAACCTGGGGCCTCATTTATCATCAGTGCGCACGCACAGATATGTGCGTAGAGCGTGCGTATGAACATTCCTACGCAAAGTATGGAATTTATCAACTTGTACTTATACTTTGGAATGTGCGTAAATATAAGCACAGCTCTGACCATGCGTACGCACATAATCTAGCGGTAGAACAGTGAAACTACAAATAGAAAGTATTCGGGGATTTTGACCATCGACACATTCCAGTGTGAGGTTGGAGACATATGCGGCATTTCCAGCCACCACTGAGCAGGATCAAGCCGGCAGTGTTGGATGCCATAACTCCCCTGCCCCCAGCCTACATCCAGCTCCCTTACAGCCATCACCGAATAGCCCAAATCAAACAGGGACTTAACGCTGTCGCTGGATTCCCCAACATATGCCATACACACACCCACATCACAATCAAAGCAGCATCACCATGACCACTGCATGTACAAAACTGCACAAAATAATTATTACTCAGATGGGGGATGCGGGCGCTGAGCTTTCAGTCCGACCTACGGTCTCGGTGCTGTATCGGTGGTAGTGGCGGGAGGTGGGAGGAATATTCGGAGATCAAAACTGATATATTGTATAATAGTTGGCTATTTGGGTCCAGCCCGAGTATGAAAATCAACATTTAAACACTCCGGGTCAAATTTGCGCTTTGCCATGTTGCATCCCAACATCAACACAAACTTAAAATGAACATCAAACAAACTACGGTTACCATGCCTGTCAAAATAAAAGTCTTTTCAAAATAAAAAATAATAATAAATAAAAAATAATTCTGACCAGCTGTCTGCGACCCACCCAGAACAGGTCCGCGACCCACTTTTGGGTCGCGACCCACCAGTTGAGAACCCCTGCTCTAGTGTACCTTAGGAGCGTGGTCACCACGGTACTCGCCTCCAGCATAGTGTGGCCCAACACTAGCCGGAGTAAAAGCGTAATAAAGTCCTTTCAACAATAACATCTTGCTGCACTTTCACAGCACATTTACCACTAAGATAGCGAAGAATCGAGTAGGAATAAGGCAGAACATGCACACAAATATTTGCAGTACCGTGAGTAGCGCGGGTTGTAGCAGTGCAGCACCACATGGACAAACATCCTCGCTAAATTCTATGAAGTGATATGAACCAAACAGAGATTCCCTTCCCTGGATGAATGAAAAAAAAAAAAAAAAAACAGTACAGTGAACACTTCATTCAGGAATGGCATCTAGATTTTTTTTTTATTGTGATTTATTATCTTAATACATTGATTTTAGAAAAATGAACACATTGGCATAGGAAGAAACAGCTGCGTTATCACCTGTAGGTCCATATCAAGGTTGCACCCATTCAGCTACAGCCAAATACCAAAGCTACAGGATGAAATGACAAGCTTAGCTAAAACTGAAAAGTATTTAAACAGATGACTTCAGATATATATGATCCTCAGACAAAAAATGGAGCATAGTTATGGTTGTTTTTCACAGATCCACTGCAGAGAAGCTGTACATGAAATGTCATTCCAAACAGCAAGCCTATAAGTTGTCATGTGTGCACAGTCCTCTTCACCATACAGTGAACTTCCACCACCGTTGTCAGGCTGGTTGTTCTCCCAATAACTGGCAGGTCAGTGAACAACAGAATTATTACAGTGTTTATTTTTGACAAAGGAATCAGAATAGAAACACAAACACAAGCAAGAACAGATGGTTTTAATGGGACCATCAAATGTCTTGTTTCCTAATATTTTTTTAGTACCAATGACTATATATATTTAAAATCATCTGCTTTGGATGATGAATCCACTGAGAATTATGACTCAACACTGCAGCTTTTTACCATAAAATGCGTACGAGATGATAACATGTCAAATATGATGTCAGTTTAGGAAGAGTTAGTTCCCCTTATGTCACAGAAAAACTAGAAAGTACATTTTTAAGATTTGGCCCAGGTAGCATGACTTGATCCACTGATGTGTAAGTTCACCAATGAGGTTATTTCTGTTATGATTGTGAGAAACACTTGCTGAAAGTTCAACAACTGATAAATTGTAGTGATAAAAAACAATAGTTGTGTATGTGAATTAATTATTTCTGAACCAAAGTAAAGATTTACCTCAGAGTCAGAGGAGTTCCATCTACCCATGTCCAGGTGCCCTCTTTTTCTTTGTCATTCAAACCAATCCAAGTTCCTCCCCTTCTGAATGTAGAGAGAAAGGTCTGTTCAACAAGAACAAAAACACATTTTAGTTCCTAAGCACAATATAGTATGTGTAGTTTACTAATTCTATCTGAACAATTATTTTCAAAAATCATAAAGAAACTCCTCTTAATTAAATATAACTAGCTTGGCAGGCCATAGGTACCATGGCAACTTGATCTGATTGTAATAAAAGCATGACTGTAAACAATGATTGGAAAATTATGTTTCTGCTTATTGTAGCCCTCACCAGGGCTCAAATGCATTTTTGGTCCCTACACCAAGTTCTGAGTCCGTATGTGAAACAGTTACTGAGTTATGATCTCACTTTCAGTTTGGTGGC
>NW_007578885.1:206573-240792 GCF_000690725.1 Stegastes partitus | reverse complement strand
TATCTAGTTTAGAATTCTATTTATAATGTTCATGATGACAGTGTCAGTGCAATAAAAGCTTAGATGGGAACACCAGTGCACATGTAATACCTTCCACAAAGAAGTGGTCATGTGATCCATTAATATAAAGACATCAATTACAGCAGCATGAGATATAATGTCAATCGGACTTAGACAGTGGTATATGAGTCATTATGTGTCAATTAAGTTGAGTTAAAGGTTGGCTAGTTTACATAATCTACCTTATTTCATTAATTTCCGGTAACAAACCCATCCAAATGAACCTGAAATGACTTTCAAATGAATTCATCACGGTCTTCATGCCAATAGAATTAGTTTTTGTCTTTCCTTCTATCATCACTGCCCTTGGAAGTCAGTGTCTGGAATTAAAAGTGTGCGGCACAATGAGCTCTGTGCTGCTGCTGCTGCTGCAGACACAACCTTGAACAGCATCAGGTACTTTACATTTTCAACAGCTAATATTCAGATTGCTTAAAGGAAATCTCCTACACTTGCACTGCAATTGGAATTCATGATGCAGTAGCACTTGGTGTCCACGGCCTAAACCTCGTTTGGATTTATATGTTGGGTGAAACAGAGAAAACCTTGATTGGCATTTGAGAAGTAAACACTCAAACGGATGGAAGCCAATCTCATCAGTCTTGTCTCTGATTTTCAGCCTTTGACACAAAGTGGTCTAGTTTTCAGCGCAGTGTAAAGATCTATTTTGCTCAAGTTTCGCTGATTCTATTTACATAATCAGTGGGGTGGAGAGCCAGAGAGAGAGAAAATGCATTTCTGAGTGCTGCCCCTCTCACACCCACTTATTTTATTCTACGCTGTGCAGGGTGACATTGACCGTGTCGAGGTCACTTAAGGTAAGTAGCTCTTCTCCAAAATCTGCCCCCTCAGATGAGTTTGTAAGCATTAAAGGACAGTTCCAAACGGAAGGTAATTATTAACTATCATAGAAGAGAACCATCCAGTGTTCACGTCTGTATTTTGTTTTGTAGATTTTATTCAGAAAATAACTATTAATTAAAACCAGTTACTGAAGGAATGCCGCTTCAATTTATATCAATCACCTTTTTGATTAATCTATTCATTACTTAATGGCTGCAGTGTTTGGAGTCTTTATCTTGTCAATTTCTTTACTCTGAAGCTTTTAAACAACTTCATTAGCAACCAGAGCATATCACTGTTCACAATATCAAATGATAAAGATGCCAAATATCCCTTTATGTGTTGCATTGCTGCTGACAAGTTGGTCAGAAATGACCAATGTGTGGACAGTTGGGAACATTTTGTCAGAAATTGGGAGATAGATCATTGCAACAAGCCAATTCTGACACAACTGGACCTTATTGAGTCAATGCAGTCAAAACTGGGGATCTCGAAGTCTGACAGCTCGATGAACTACACTACATGAAATGATCTTTTTTTTTTTAGAATTCAAGTTTCTTTAATAACATTGTACAGAGAAAAACTAGAAGTGACAGGCTTAAAAATCATTACATTCAAGTGCATTACAAAAGAAACAGGCAGCTACAATTGCCGGCACCTCCTGTTGGATGACAGAGGCTGCAGCCTCTTTCAGCATCCTGTCAAGATGGCTGACTTGAGAAAATGACTGTTATCAGCCCATCCTGTCATCTGTTAACAGAGCCCTAGGAGGCCTGTTGCATTAGAGTGCTTCTCTTACTAAATAAAGACAGAAGTGTTTATACCCAATATAGTTGAACACAACCGTGTTTATCTTGTGTCAGAGCTGACAAAAACAACACGCTATAAAAATAAGAAAGAGGAAATATCTTCCTCTAGATTTGCATAACTGATTACATTAGCTTGGCCATGCATGCAATTAAAAGGCATTTAAACTGCAAATGAGTCCAGACAGGGAATTGTGAAACCTGCACACATACACACATTGCCACACATTGTCAATTAGATTCATCCAAACATTCACTGACTCAAATTACTTCCATTCCCGTGGGTCTAAATTTGCACAGACACACTCAAATACAGGACAAAGTGAGGCTTAGTGTAACAAAAGCATCATTAAATGGAAAATGACAACATGAAGTATCACTATATTTTATTCCTACAAATAAATAATCATGTAGCTGATGGTGATCGGGGGAGCTGCTTTTTGTCTGAGTGTGAAATCATATAAATATAACCCTGTACATAAAGACATACATACAAAACTTTTATTTATTTATTTTAACCTGTGTAACAGAGCGATTCAGACGTTTTATCAATTTATTCACATCTGTTCTTCAGACCGTGCAATCAGTGTGTGGTTTCTTTTCGTGATTTTAGCTGTCATTCTGTCTTGCTTTGGTTCCTACACAGTGGCAGCTTTACAACTGACACATGAAAAATGTCCTTACAAATGATCTTCCGTGAAATGTCTGACATGAGAAGTCTCAGATTTCTTTGTCATCCCTGCCCTTCCCTGCTCCTCACTCAGACCTGAACAAACTGAACCACCATGAAGGGAGATTTTAAACAGTGATGATCCATTGTCTTGCTTTTTAGATCTGCGAATTTTCTGTCTCTGGATTATTAGGAAAATGTCACAGATATTTTATTATCCGAATAATTAAACTCTTCTGACCGATTTGGTCCAATTTGACATGGTCTGGCTGTGCCAGACAAAAACAAACAATAGGTAATGAAGCATTTAGGAGTGTTGGGAAATGGGTATCAAGTGTAAATTGAAAATCTGTGACTGTGTGTACCTGCTCAGGACTGAGGCCAGGAGGAACCCAAGCATATTCCTCCAGTGCACAGCCAGAGTCATCATCAGAGGTGGAGTTCCTCTGGAAGTCGTACATCAGCTTGGTGATGGTCTTCTCCATCTCCAGAGACATGGCTGTCACAACATGCTCCTCTACACAATCCGCTTCAGTGGACACAGGTATTCCTGTTGAGGGAACAGAAGGGAGTGAAAAAGTGTGATAAGTTTCAGTTCATCTTTCTAACTAATACTCCTGGCTGTATGTGGGCAGGTTTAGATCCTTTGGTGGTAAACATTTGATGCACCGTGATGAAAGATACTTTACTGTGTCTCTCTCATGTATTCACAGAAAAATGAACACAGCAGTCGTCCAGAGTGACAAAATATTTGCATCAGATTTCACAGCAATTCAGCCAATACATGAGGCATTTCTCATGAAAACACAAACGTCACCCAGTGAGCTCCAACCTGGATTTCTGTGTGATGATAAACAGTGTGAACGCCTCAGACCTCTTGTCGCCTTCCTTTCAACCAGCTGAAATGTGGTTACAACATCAGCGAGTCACAAAATGCAAATTTGTTTAACCATTTGTACAGTTTTAGGTTGAAAGAGAGACGCTACTGATTAGTGTGAAGGAATTTCTTCAAAATCATATTGCACTGGCAGGCAAAGTGTGGCCTAGTTTCAACACAAAAATGTCATAAATATGGAATTATATTGGCTGTGTGCTGCCAACAAGAGGTTTCCAGGGCATCATAAAGGCAGCATATCTATACATTAAATAAGAAATTCTTATTGCTGTAGCATTCAGGCACACATAGTTAGGGGTTGCAGCTTTGGCTACTGTGAAGGCAGAACGTGCCCTTTGACCTAAACTGAATATATCAGTAACCTATAGCTCTTCTCTGAAACAGCCAGGTAGCTCAATAGCTTTGGATATTGAGTATCAATACCAAGAACACAGGTATGATGTCTGCTTCAATCATAGCTTTTCTTATGGCTCCCCTTTGTTTGATCTTTTTTGTTGTTGTTGTCGGTCAGCTCTAATATTCAATAAGCTACTATTTGCACATTATTGGATAAAAATGATCACTATTGTCGCTCATCTTAGTTAAACAATGTCTTAATGGGAACATTCAATTAATATTTTCCAAAATCTTTCACTTTTGAAACTCGTTCTTTTGACTCGTGACCGTAGTCGTTTTTTTAAAAAACATCGTTTATGCAGAAAAATGGGAAAGGGCTGAGTCAGGATATCACCAAAGTCAATAGAATAAACTGTCTGGGGATGCCTGCACCAAATTTTATGCACATCTGTCTTATAGATGTGATTGAGATATTTTACAAGATGAGTGAAAAATTACAACTGCTGGTGGCGCTAGAGGTAAAGTCAGGAGACCATCAAAATCAATAGGATTCTCCCTCTGCGGATCAAGAATGTCAGTGCAAGATTTCATGGCAATCCATTGAATAATTTCCATGACAGGTTGACATCAATAAAATGTATTCACAGTACTATATATGTATATATAAATCTGCACAATATCACACTAGCAAATGAGTCCCAGGACCCCGAGAACATCGGTTACCATCATCATTCACTGCTTCACTCCCATGTATAGATTAGAGATCAATTTTCTTCTCCTCCTCTTTCTTTCTGTCAGAGAGGAGAACAGCTGCACACATTACTGACACATGAATAATTAACAGGAGTAGGTATCGCCTCCACCACCAAAGTATGAAAATGAAATGCAAGTCATTTTGCAGACAACAAGAATATCTAGTGAGCCAGCAATGAGCACCCGACCGACTTGTGTTTACATCTCACTTGTTGTTATTTTAATAGCGGATGAGTGGAGAGATATTAGAATCAATTATTATAAATTGAAGGAAACAATCGCGGTTTCTAGCAATGTCAGCACCTCGTATGAGTTCCACAGTGATTATGCCACTCGAGGTTGTTGTGATGTAATCGGAGAGTGCACTCTGACCAATGTGGACGAGCCGGTGGAGAAAATGCGGTAGCAGATGAGGCGTTTGTTCCGTGTCTGTCAGTCATTTATCAAGGTCGTAACGGTTCACTGACTAAAACAACGCTGGATGATGGTCGGTGAGAAAGCGTGAACAGGCCCTGACATTTGTGATTCAAAAAATGATTTCTCTCCCAAACTATGAGACAGGTCCTCTCTGGCAGTTTCAGACAGCAACACTATTTTCCACAGATTAGAAATCACAGAAAAACAGAGCTTAAGCAGCGGCCAAGGAACAGCAGACATTTCCACAGACTGAGCCAGTGAGTCAGCCTCCATCCAAGCAGAGCTGAGTACTGTTTATCTCTCTAAGATGGGTGCTGCTGATTTCTTTGTGAGGCGAGATCGCAGGTATGTAACCTTGAGCCTCTAGCCTGGCCTGAGGCTGTTCGTCATTAGAGTGTGGAGGCTGAGTGAGAGTGGGCCTGCTGGGTAACCTGCAGCCTGTTGCGCCACTTAGGCATCACTTCAAAGATGACTTCGGCTGGCAAAATGAAATCAGATCAACAACAATTTTAACTATCGTCTCGTGAATATAAATTTCACTTTACCACCATCTATTTCGCAGGGAAGCTGGAATTTGCTTTGTGTAGCTGCTGCATGGCTTTTATGGTGCCAAAATCTCCTTGATACTTTTAATTTCAGTATTAAAAACATATATACATTTTTTTTCTTCTAAGAGTCAAAATATTGATATAAAGACTGCGTCGTTATTGTCAAAAGCTAGATGAGAACACTGATACTAGTCGCATCCACACGCGAAATATGAATCTACAGCAAGCAGCTACTTAGCTTAGCTTTTAGTAAAGAATGGAAATGGGGTGGAACAACTAGTATAGAGGTTCGGTCCCAAGATAAATTTGGCCAGTTGCTTGGAGTTTTGCCATTGCTGTGAAAACAGTAGGAGTTCAGAAATTCAAAATGGCTGGCCAAGAAATAGTCCTGCACCAAAGCGACACAAAAGCAAATAAATTTCCCAAAATGTTGAAATACTTACTTAACTTTAGATTCTTATTGCCAACTATGGAGTTCTTTCTCTTCTTCTAAGCTATATCATTGCATCACCAGTATGGACATCTGTAAGACGGCATACCTGTATCAATATGCTGATTGTTTCCATAATTTTGCGATTTCCGTGATGCTTCCAAACACAAACATACTGTATGTCACAGCTGAAACACAGCGGCGATGGTAAATATGTGTTTGAAAAAGTGCTGAACACCTCTACCTGACTCATATCTGACTTTTCAGTTGAAATATCTCTTAGGTTTAGCCTAGCTTAGCATAAAAACTAAAAGCAAAGCTTTATCTAAGTAGGACTTAGATAAGTAAGACTTCCAGCAGCTCTTTTATTACATTTTAATAGACTGTGTCCCATAAACTAACAAGCCAGCCAAAGATGACACAAAAATAAACATTGGAAGATGTAGGAGAGTGTACAAAGTTGGTGCACCGTTCACTGTGACAGGATTTTTAAAAGGTCAGTTCTGTTCCTTGGACCAGCTTGCCTCCAATTTGTAAAGGTGAACTGCTTGTGAAGCGACATGGTCTTGTTTTCTGTTTGCAAGTGTTAAATACACAAGATGTAATGCGTACAAATGGCATCACTTGTTGGATATCTCATTGAATGTGCTTTTGACTATGGAGATGATCTAACTAAGATAGATGATGCGTCCCATAATGTCAGAGGATTCCTTTATAGAAATAAAGTTCACCAGTTGAAGGTCTGTGGCCAAAGCATCCCATTATTAGAAATTCTTTTTATGGAAGACATTTTGAGTTGTCATAGCAGGAAAACTGCAGGTGTAACGAATAACATTAGTGATGGCTGAAGTCATGGTACTGTGCATGCTGACTCTGACATGACTTACATCTGCTATGACAAGTCAGAATGTCTGCTGTGTAATGTTATACCGAGTATGTGAATAAAACTCTAACAACAGAGTAACCAAGTGGTTTTAATCTAAGCACTGTTTATCTTCTTCTGACTTAGTACAGCTCTGTGTTAGGAAAACCATTGAGAAGCATTTAGAATTCATTTTGCACACACATTTTTAGATTGAGGGGACGCCAGCGTCACTGTTTGCACCAGCGCTTCGATTAATGGTCCCTTCACACCCACTTATTAAGATGTGCTGTAAGTCTCTACTGTGCATTGTTAAACAAAGACACAGCTTTAGTGTCCAACAGTTTCAAAGCAACGTGTCGTCTTTACACCCTAACTTTTGACTGAATGCACATTCAGCTGGTACAGAAGGCTGCTGATGAGTGTGTGACTTTTTGACGTAATACACACTCACCAGGCCGACTGGTTAGTCATAGCACACTCCTCTGTTCTTCCCCAGCAACACAAACAGAGAGGAGAGACAAGTTGTGAAGTTCTGCTTCCTGGAGGAGTCTACTTTTGGGTTATTCATTTTTTCGGAAAAGGGAGAGAAGCAAAAATACACTTTTGAGAGCTTATTATTTAGTAATTTTCTATATTATTGTAATTTGTTTGCCCTCCTGGATGTAAAGCCTTGTTTATTTTGCTCACATTAACATGCTTTGGTCAATATTCCTAGAATTTAACAGCTGATGGTTGATTTTGCCGATTGTTCTGTTTAATAAGAAATTGTCTGTTACAATTATTGTTTTCTCTTTAGTGCAATCTTCAATTTGAACCTATTTTGGGGGGGAGGGAGAGTTTATACTCAAGAAATATTCCATTAATGTTAATTGTTTAATGTTTAAATGTTTCCACAGCAATTTTTCAATAAATACCATTTAGGAAAGACTGGAGACACAACTTTAATGACATCTATTAAGTCATTTAATTTAATGCCATTAAGCGTATTTCTTTGGCAGAATGCATGATGTTGAACAAAGAATTAAGATACTTATTGTGAAGCTCACTAAAGGTATATTCAGTGCTGGCTTTTGGGTTTTTTATGAGTGCATCTGTGAAAGGATCCCTGTCTTCTAATGAACAATGTGTAAAGGTCTGCAGCACAAATGGGCAACTCTGTGCCATTCAAGATCAAGAGACTGTGCAACTAATCAATACACTTTCAACCAGACAGAAAGAACTAATCAGTAAAATTACCTGATGGCATGATTGGCTGGAATTGGTTTACAGGCTTTCTGTCCTTCACCGAACATATGGTCTGCAATCACTGCAAATAGTTTACAATCTCACTTGATTTTCCCCTAGTTTTTCACTTGATATTTGACATTTAAACCACGATGGGATCCCAATTAACATCAATAATACATCAGAGCCACTTTATGGAGCAGATTAAAGAAAAATATCTGACATTTTTCTCATGAGGAAAGACTGGCCACAGTGTGCCAACTCTTATCTTCTTGTATTTAGTGATTTGAAGCATGTTTTATTACAAGAGTGATGTGAAGAGAAAGCAGCTACAAGCATGATTATCTGCTTTGGAACAGAACAGCAAAAATATGAATATTGTTCATTGTCATGTCTTCACATTCCCACAATGATTTGTTTTTGCAGTATATTTAGAATAATAAGTATAAAATAATGTTTGCATGGCCTACACATTGATTTTTGTTTTAATATCCTTTGAAGGGATTTTTTTTTTGGACAACACTAACAGAATAGTGTCAATGTCAAAGTGAGATTTTATACAGAAGGGCTTTCTCCTTATCACTCTTCCATAATGCCATGACTGATGGAGCACCAGGCCAGATATTGCTGCTTAGAGTTCAGTCTTAGGTCTCTTGGTTCCCTCCATCATGTTTCCTTCTTGAAAGGTCACTCGGTTGAGGAGAGCCTTCTCTGAGTAGATTTACAACTGTGCCGCACTCTTTACGTTTCTTAATAATTCATTTAATTGGACTTCAGGGAATTTTGCCTGAGTTGAAAATGCTCTCGTATCCATCTCCTGGCTGGTGCTTGTCAATCACCTTTTCCTCAGATTTGCTGTGACTTATTTTATTATATCGCAGTAGACCAAAAAAAAAAAAAACACCTCGACTGCGCACAGCTAATTATGTGACATTTCAAACCAGGTGGCTGCACCAGTGATGATGCAGATTACTATTAAAGGAAGTAAACAAGTAATCAATCAAGCAATCAAGTGTTTTATATTTGTAATTAAATTAGGATGCCTTTGAAGAGAAACTTCCACTGTGAGATTACAGGGGCTCTCCCTGCTCATCACTGTGAAAAAGAGATAATTAAACCGATTATTATTCAATGTTGCAAAACAAAAAAACCAGGAACGGGGCCTGTTTTTATTGTTGTCTACAGTTTATTTGAAGAACCAGCCATCTTGCCTTTAGTTCAAGCTGTGCCTGCTCAACACCTCTAAAACAATCATAGCTGTGTGATGGATTCAGTTTGGAAATACAGATTTGGTTTAGCTACACAGAGATGGGATTATCTGACGCTGATCAATGCTATTTTAAGGTGCAGTGACTAGTATGTCGAAGAGAAGACAACTCAAGTGCACCTCGGTGAGGCAGCAGTCAGCCAACTGTAGGTCAGTTGGAAAAACTCTGCAAGTTGCCATGGAAACCAATTGGTGTGCAAAGTCTTCAACAACACCCATCTACTAGTGTCGGTACAAATGTATGATTTTATGGATTTAACAAGAGCGTACCAGCACAGAGGGAGACCTGTGATTTATTTCTCTTTAGGCGACCGTCTTTTTTGAGAAACATGAATCTTTCTATTGCAATTTTTTATCCCCCCCCTTACTTATGGAATAAATAATGGAAAATATATGCGCTGTAGGCATACGGTGCTTTCATAGATCATAAATCATTACAGAACCTGAATTTAGTCTTTCCATAATTCGCCTCTCCTTTAGTTGAATCCAATTAGCAGTGTCTTCATTTACACATAAATTAACTGAGATTAATCAACATCTCTTTGCCAGAGGAGAGAAGATCTTCACAACAAATTGGGTAATTTCGAGAACAAAGAGAAGAGGCTCGGCGTATGAAATCCACAATAGCTCAAATTTCATTGAGAGAAAATTATCTTGAAAACACGCGGTATTTGGAAACAGAGGAAGAGCAGGAAAAATATCGAGAAACAATAGATAAATGGCTGTAGATGCGGTGTTAAGAGCAACGCTTTTCCTTTTTCACGTGTCATGCTTCACCCACCTCCCTCTTTCCTCCTCCTATCCTCATGTGCCTCTGACAGGCTCTGTGTGGGTGTGCATGAGAGAAAGAGAAGGAGAGGGAGTGATGGAGAGAAAAAGCTCTTATTTATGTAAAAGCTGACATGAGAGGAGGTGCTCGGCTGAAGCACAGAGCCTGACCAAGGCTCCATTAACTCTTCACAGCCTGAGCAATACCAATCAAAATCAGCTGTATGCACGGCACGTCGGCAGAGATAATGCTGACTTTTAATCTCTATCGTTCAACACAACGCAGTATGACAACCGTGATTACAGTTTCACTCGACTGACTAAGCCCCTCCTTCTTTATGTTTACAATTTTCCTTTTAGAACAACATCAGCTTTTCATGGATATTCAATAAAACATGAACTCGTGCTTTGAATTTAAGCAGGAATTTAGACTAAACATTAAAGGCTGTAAATCTTTTTTTTTTTTTAAGAGTCTTTTCGAGTCTTGAATTGAATGTATTCACTGCCTTAATACACAAAAGCAGAACAAAAGAGGACTCTAATTGTCTCACCAGGTTCTTGCTTGTCAGCTACTGTCAGTGCTGTATGTAGGCAATTATGTCATTGTAAACAAACAGTGTGTGGAATTATTATTCCAACATACAGTAATTAATCACCCTTTGTCTGTTGTGGACTCCGCTGCATTATTTTGGGAAACACAACTGTTCCGGCTTTGTGGATGCTGTTAAACCATTTACCACGTGCAGGAGAGGACTAAAATCAGATATTCGTGTCGTTCGCTCCTCTCTGTTGGTAATAGCAGCACTTTACAACTTTCAACAGCATCATTTTCTCAAAGACTCAGCACATTCGATGATATATTAAAGTCAGAGTAACAGTGGGAGGTTTGAAGCTTTCTGCTCACATTTTCTGTGTGTGTGTGTGTGTGTGTGTGTGTGTGTGTGTGTGTGCAGTGGCTGAACATGTGTCAAAGAAGTCACAGCACTTTAGTTTGTCCCTTTTCGCAAAAGGACAAAAGAGCTCATCAATGTCACAAGCAGGCTCCAGTGTAGCTCAGAAGGAGAATACAAAAGACTGACAAAGTAGTAATGTCCTTTAATCAATTGTCTCAGGTACTGTGTTATCAGCTAGCCCAATTCTTTACTCATTAATTTCAGTTAAGGCGGTACATTATGCAGACACCAAGTCATGAATTACAACTGAGAGACAAAGGCAAAACCAATCCAAAATCAACAGCTTACATGCATCAATATTTGTTTAGTAGTTGTGTAAATTTGCCTGGAAAACACAACAGAAACAGTCCTGGTTATTAGTATTCCAGCTACTTACTACAAATTCTACGTACATGATATAGAAAATATTTAAAGATGGCTCCTCTGTCCGTTCTTATGGCACATCTGATGGTAAATATCTTTGTAACAGCTTTTCAAATCTTAAAACAACAGGATTTGGATTATAGATTATATTTTTGCTTTTACAAAACACAAAGGTAGATTCAACTAATGCACTTTGCCAATCCATTTGCTATTATTGTTCTCATTAGCTGACATTGGGATCCTTCATGCTGGCACCCAGTGTTACCCTGTGAAACTAATTTGGTGGCTCTTCTCATTTCTCACTTACATAATTGACTGATATAATCAATTTTACGGGACCACAGATGGATGAAATCTGGTATCATCCTCTTCACCTCGACCCAGTCTCCCGATGCAAATGGCTCGGCGGCTAAAGTTTGATTCGGCATTTTGGGCTGCGTGCGTTGAATTACGCTCCCGGACACAAGCGGCAAGAGCGTTGTAACAAATTCTTAAAGTTTAAAAGTGAATAACACTCCAGCCACAATGTGATGTCCTTTTCGCGAGTGTTTAAATGCGATCACGCAGATTCACGGTGACACAACAAAGTGCCGTGGGCAGGACTGAAACGGTAACCTACTGCTCCACTGACGCCTGTAAGCCTCCCTGCTGGACCAACAGCAGCCGAAAATGTCAACCCTTGGCCTCTTTCCCCTCCCCTGCTGACCTCACAGTTATCCCTGATTAATAATAAAGGCTTATAGACACAGAGGCAAACACAAAAAGACTCTTTGCACCCATCCACGATTCTCAAACTCACGGCCTTTTTAGTCTGCCCTCCGGTGATGAGGGGAATTATCTTACACAGCAGGGAACAAGCGTGCCAGAGGACAGTAACCTTCCATAGAGGATAAAAGCAAAGAGGGACAGTCGCCATGGAGTCAGCCTGGTTGAATAAATACAGTGACTGCTGCCAAACTGCCTCATATATACACCTATATACTGAAAAGGAAAAAAAAAAAAAAAACAGTAACAGCTTGACAACTGAGCAAGAGTCTCGACAGGAAATGCGTTATTCATTTATCTAAATGTAGGCACACTGATGCAGGAGATGACAAAGTAGTTTGTGTATTCTGTGTTTTGAGGATATAAGATAAAATGGACGACTGCAGACATTTTTTTTTGTCATGTTTTCTCTTGCTGAGAAGAAGGAAGATGGAGAAAAAATGTTTTAAAATGCAATCTTTCAGACAAGTTCAGTGTCCTTCATTCCTCCATCTTGTTTCTTAATCCTAACACTCACAGAAGGGGAGGTGTGTGTGTGCGTGCGTGCGTGTGTGTGATTGTGTGTTCAGTGGCTCTCGGAGGTCTGCATGAAAAATCATTATCAAGGACACTCATAAAAACAACCAGTTCTCTTGCTAGATCTTGTCACCCGACACAAGCTAGAAACGATCCGCTTTTTTTTTCGGTGAAGACGAGCCTCCGGTTTTAGCTCATTAACCTGATGGGTTCTGATTGGCTGTCAATACACCATCCATCCAGAATTATGTAACCTTTCATTTCAATAACAAACAGCTCTCTTGTAGCGCCAATCAGCTCATAATCCATTTATGAGGATTAAATTCTTACTGCAGCTTATTTGGATCAAGACTAACAAGAAATTAATTGAAAAGGGCTGACCCTATAGGAATAAAGCTCCGCGGTTCAGCTGGCAGAACAGACTGAGAAAAGCTCAGAGTGAGTGACAATGCTGGTGATATAATTGGGAACATAACACGCTCTCAAACTGGCCGTCTGCATTACTCATGCAGTGTTGTCATCAATCGCTGGAGGGACATAATTTTCATGTGCTGAAGCTGTGCATCCCAATGTGCAGGCAACAAAACCAAAAATACCCAAATCAAACAAATTAAAGCACACACTCTCATGTACCACACGCACGCACGCACACACACACACACACACACACCAGTGTTTATGTCTCTGATGTGCTAATTGCTGGAGGTGTGTTCCTGAAATCCAAAGTAGAACTCTCTTACCTACAGATGCACAAAATTTCACAAGGACCTGAAAAGCTGTAATTAAAAGGGTGACACATTTCTGCTCCTCTCCCACTGTGTGTGGGATGGCCTGAAATAGAATTGCAGGGTTTCAACAGGCGAATTGCACTTCACGCCGCTGCACAGGCACCATCCTGAGGCTCAAGGAGGGAAATGGATACAGTCTGTGTTCGCAAGCCTTCCCCGTCGTTGTGGGGAATTTTAGCAAATGAGCTGACAGACAGGCATGATCGGGTAATGATGACCAGGCCGGGCTCAGGAGTGTTGGGCCGCCACGGGAGAGTGACTCTGTCTGAAATGGCAACGCGCACAAACCCACAGAGCAGATCTGTCTCCAGACAGAGCCTGTGACCTGTACAAGGAGTGCAACTGGGCGGGCAGCGGTGCATGTTCTCCCTCGAATGCTCACGGTGATTCATAAACTTAGTCTAATTCCTGTTGTGTGATGCCATTTACATCATACGCCTGAGGGTGTACTCTATAATATGGGGCCATTATTATTCCACAGAGCCTTGTGTTGGTGGTGGGGTGGAGGGTATGCGTGCTATATCTGTGCAGGCGTGTATTTATTTGTCTGTGCATGTGTGTGTGTGTGTGTGTCGGTTAATGTGCCTGTTTGAGTATCTGAGAGAGAGAGAGAGAGAGAGAGAGAGAGTGAGAGAGAGTCTGTTGCTATGCATTTTTACACGTCCTCCCACTGGTCTCTTCACATGAAACATCATGGCAGAGAGGAGTTGAACACACATAGCTGAGCCATTTTCCTGTGATGCAACAACGTTTTAGCAATAAAAGCGCTGAAAGCTTCAGCAGATCCCCGAGCTGTCCTGATGCTGTGATTGGTGGGGGTGAGGGGGAAGGGCTTGAACCCCCTAAATTGCTTGTTGTTTCACCAGATTGCTCCATTACTTCGATGAATTCCAGGGTTAGTGCAGTGGGGGAGTCACGGCGACGTTTTCTTTTTTTATCATCGATTCAAACCCGTATGTGATTTTGTAGTTTAACCTGTGAAGAGTCATGTAATATGGGTCATTATGTAACTTTTGAGTTACGTAATGGTTCAAAAACTAGGTGCACGTTTGACTGAAATGGTTTCGTCCTTTCTCCCACTGACTGTAAATAAAGCAACGTGTGAGGCTTCCGTGAAGAAACCACCGAACAATTTCACTTCTCAATTGTTCAAATACTACTTTGAAACAAGTTCTCAAAATTAAAATACAAACGTAGTTATTGGTCCAAGCCCCATGCCTCTCCACACAGTTTGTTGAAATGTTTACCTTTTTACAGTGTGACAATGGTTTGATTAGGTTTGGAAAAAAGACAATTAATTGTTTAAAATTTGTCTTCTGAGGTTAGGGAAACATTGTAGTTAAAATGACAGCTTCATTTAGGCCAGGCATCCTTAGTTGTTACTGTTACAATCATAACTATGTGATAAAGGTTACGGAACAATTGTGGTCAAGATTTGAGAAACACATGGTTCACTATCAGTTAGAAACAAAAACAAAAACAAAAGAAACTGTGGTCAATGTGTTAAAATCATTTGTTTGGATCCATCCATCCACCCCAACCTCCTCCTCATGCAGACGTTGTCTCCTAACCTCCTCATTTTGCTCCTATCATCCTTTCTTTAGTTTCTGGAGCACTTTTTTTTACTTCTACACATATGTTCTTTTCTTGCTAAGTCAGATTCCCTTATTAAATTTGCCACATGTGTAAATTTGGACTACAGCTTTATTAGCTTTTGAAACATGTGCAGCTGGCATGATCTAATGATGCAGTATAAATACAGTGCAATTTAGAGGAACTTGACATGAAAATAAACTGACATAATCATGGGTCCTCTTAAAAAGCAATTGCAATATGTTACTTCCTTTTTTGGCAGGTTTAATTACATCAGTGTTGTCATGCAACCTACAGCTATGCTCGATGAGTTACATCCTGAACTGTCAATGGCACACAGATGAAACTCCAGTATCCATGCACTGCTCATGTGATAAATCATGAAAGAGGTAATTTATTTAGGGCACAGTAAAGAAGGCCTTTTTCTGCTCTGACATCTCTGACTGATAACAAGTTGGCTATATATGACAGCACTGTGCGAATTTCACAATCTCAGCACTCTCGACAGAAATAATGTTATAAATCTCAATATATTTCCACAATCTCTCTGTTATTGGCAGCAAACCAGCTGCATTTTTTTTAAAAATAAAGCCAACGCAGAAGGGCTGATAAATGTGTGGATACTGCCATATGGGATGCATTTACTTCTCTACATGCTTATGTTAAGTGCTGTCCATATGAAAGAGACATCTTTCAGTGTTCAGTCCAGAGATGATTTGTCTGAGTCCTTTACAATGTTCTGGATCACTTTGTCAATGCAGCAAGAATAATAGAATAAAAGAATTGTTTGGTACACTGGAGAATGGATCATATCTTTCTCAGATATTCACAATATTTTCCAATAATTAGTGCAAGGGGCCACAAGATTTAAATTGGTATGTTTTACATGTTCCCTTAAACAAAAACCCAACAACAGTAAACTCACTGAGAAAAACACACCACCAACAACATCTGTGTGCCACCGAACCCTGGGTTTAAAGTCAGGGAATCCAGATCTGACTATGCACTGTTGGGTACCAACCCAAAATCAAGAGTGGAGAGAGTAGCCAACGAAAGCATGACTCATTTGACACCCTCTGTCATTGTTGTAGCGTTTTTTGAAACCAGTACTATTGTGGAGCAACGCAGTCAACAATGGGCATCCAATGACTCATTCAAGAGTCGCTCAAAAGCAAACAAAGACATATAAATTGACTGTGACAGTACAAAGGAGGCAGACAATGAGATGGGACAAATCAATCAGATCTAAATAGATCAAGTCAAACCTAGACAAAGATTCTGAGAACAAATCTGTGAATGTATGTGACGGTCTAATGCTGCCGCAGGAGTTTCTATACACTGAATTTACAAATCCGTAAATCACCTCACCTGCATGAGTGGAAAACTGGAATTACAAGCTGAGGAGAAAATTACTTAGCTGCTACCTTTAAGAGCATGGTTATATATAGACTAGCAGGCGCCATTATTTCTGTTGAAACAGTTTTTACAAGCCTACGACCTCAGTCACGTTGCAATATGATGCTGCAGAAAATATCACCTGGTTCACCAAGACAAACAGCAGCAAGGCTGTGTGGCTGAATGAAGGATGCAGTTAAGCATAATAGACGGCTGTGACAATGCAACAAGTGCAAAAAAAGGTTAATTTTGGTCTGTGTACAGAGGTGATCAGTTACCATTAGCCTTAAAGCCATTGAGCTAACAGCTCAAAGCTGTAGACATTATCACAAAACATAATTAACTAATGAGGAAAACCTGGTGGCCATTAGCGGTGAGTCTCTGCAGCTGAAGGGCAACGACAAGATGTCGCACCTAAATGGGTTACAGCAGCGCACCAGGGATGACAATAGTGTGTGTGTGTGTGTGTGTGTGTGTGTGTGAGAGAGAGAGAGAGAGAGAGAGAGAGAGAGAGAGAGAGAGAGAGAAAGAGTGGTGGGCTGAGACGGGGTGGAATAACAGGAACAATTATGATACCCACTCATTTTTGTGATAAGAGCTGCTTCCAAGCTGGAAAGAAAAATAAATATATTAAGCAGCTTAATAGAGGGTAGATAGCAGAATAAGATTTTGCGAAAGAAAAGGCAGAAAGTGAGATGGAGATTATGCAGAGCAACACAAAAAGGATAAAAAGGATAACAATGGAGGTGAGGAGACAAGGGGTCCAAGGGGAGAAGTCTCTGTTCCTGACTGAACTACAAATGGAGACCAATCAGCCTTGAAGTTGCCAGGTTTCAAATTTAAGAGCAGCTTCAAAGCTGTCAATCTGTCTGTGGGGCAAAAGACAGCTTTAGGTGCAAAAAGAGCTCATACTTAAACTGCTGAAACGATACTCAGACAGATAAGAAATACTTTATCATCAATCTCGTCTTACAGATGTGAAAGCTGGTTATAATAGTTACTGTGTAACCTGCGGCTAAAGTGTCAAATTAACATTTTAAGAGTTGTATAGTTTTAAAAAAGGATGATCAAGCTGACACTGCTCTGGTCACAGATAATTAGAGAACTTCAAACTTGAGGCCCCCACAGGTTCTTGTCAGCAAACACTCGTGTAGATGTAAGGGAATTGGTTAAACACATTCTCTCAGTAGTCAAAAGACACAATGATCTGAGTAAGACATTGAACAAACTACAGCGTGAAGGTATATTATGGCTTCCTGATCTCATCTTACCCCCTATTAGTTTTTTTTTAACAATGTCGTTCTTGTCCAGAGGCAATGAATCTGGTATAACATTTGTTCAGCGAAAGCCTATAAGGCACCACACAAAGGAAAGATGTGTATATGTTGTTGGATTAACAAGAGCTATTAAATCCCGCCTGTTAAAAGAGTTAGAGGTACTTAGCTTCTCTACAGCCATTATTGGATGATTTAGGGCTTGCCTGAGTGACGCTCTACGGAGGCTACGCATGACGCTGCGAGCCCTGAGAACAGGAGGTGTCCTGCTGTTGGAAAAATCATTAGCTGAAACCTCAAATTCAATTACTTCCTCGGCACTGGATCTCCCCTGATGGTCCTTTGGAGGACTTTGCGGCCAAAATAACTCCCGTAACACCCCCCACCCCCCACTCCCCCGCTTGCCTTTGCGATCTCCACCCGATGAGAGGGCCAGCGTCAGGAGTTGCCATTGATGGAACAACACAATCAGAGATACTCATGAAAACATTTGGGCACCTAGTGGGGGAGCGGTAAAAGTAAACAAATACAAATCAAGTCCAAATGAAGGATGATTTGTTGTGCCACAGCAGTGACCAGCGGGACAGGATGCACACAGAAACATGAGGTTTTTTACTCAGTGGTCACCATTAAAATCAAACCAAGACATCCGATGGTGTTTCCTTCATTTAAAAAAAAAAAAAAAAAAGGATCAATACAAGAATGGTAAAATACTAGTCCTGCGTTCAAAATCCTGGATTTTTTCAGCTGAAAATTGCCACTTTCACTAATATACAGTCATTTACGAGCTCATTAGAATTTTAATCCTGATGCATCAATGAGCACATTACTGTAGGGACCCTCCAAAGGCCCAGAAGGTACATCTGAGAGGACATGAAATGATTAATGGTCCAGTCAGAAATAAAAATCAAAGCCCTGACAGAGATTTCTTGTAATTTCTTGGACTTTTCTGCAATCATTGCTGCTTTTGTGAAATATGTAAATACAGATCATTTCACATCTTTAGGCCTAAACAGTTATTTAAATGAAACCGTTTAGAAACGTCTCTTTGGTGGAACTTATAGAGACATGAAATGTGACACTGCGTTTTTGTAGGAGGTCACAATCCAAAAAGGTTGGAAACCATTGGCTTTAATTTAAGAGTACTTTTTGTTTTTTCGCAAAATAACTGCTATTGCTGTTGCATAAATGTAGTGGAGTACAAATCCATTATTTCCCTCTGAAATGTAGTGGGGGAAAAAAAGAAGCATAAAATGGAAATACTCAAGTAAATTACCTCAAAATTGTACTGAAGATGAGAACTTAAGAAAATTGACTTGTTTTCCACAGTTAGACATCTCCTCTATGTGACTTACTCGTCCACTAGCTCTACAACTGCATTTTTTGACAGAAGAGAAACAGAACACGAGTGAAGAACAGAGATGGATGTGTGTGTATAAAAAGAGAGAGAAAGAAAGTCAGAGAGTGAGAGGCATAAAGTGAGTGTGTAGGCTGGGAGCACCTTTCTATATACCGTTGGCTTGCAGGGAGCCCTGAGGGAACAGCTGAGCCCTGCAGTGGGAGCCCTGTTGGTACGCCATGGGCTGAGACAAATGGATTAACGGTGATCTTTTTCTGCTTGATGAGGGGGTTGATGAGAGGCAGGTGGTGCAGCGACGGAGAGGATCTCTAGGTTCGAAGCATCCGAGTGTGCGGTTTTCATAAAGGAGGTGTAATAGCTAACAGCTTCGGCCGCATCACGTTCTCATCTCGTCAAACACGTTCAGAGTGACGCAGAGCTTGCAAGAGGAAACCAAAGATTTTGGTCTGTGAAGTAATTCCCCTGCAGATTCATGGGAGGGGAAGATTTAA
The DNA here is from genome assembly GCF_000690725.1 of Stegastes partitus. NCBI lineage: Eukaryota > Metazoa > Chordata > Actinopteri > Pomacentridae > Stegastes > Stegastes partitus. Next base: position 221,412 of record NW_007578885.1, on the reverse strand, counting down.
TGTTTTGTGCAAGCTTTGTTGACTTTTTCTCCATCTCCTCGAGGGTGTAGTTTTACATTTACATACATAACATAAATTGCCTTGTTGGAAAATTCAAAATTAAATCAAGCTAAATTATTAATAGTCTCATAAAAAGAGGTGAATTTTATTTCTTTTTTTTCATTTGGAGGGGTGGGAGGTTTTAATTTTTAGCAACTCTCTAGGGATGGCAATGATAATAATGAAATAATAATCTAATTTATTTATATAGCACATTTCAAAGCACGGTTTCAAAGTGCTTTACAATGTCAACAACAGACTACAACACAAACAGGATAAAACAAACTAAGAGCCAACTGAAAACACATAAAGTGAAAATGTAAAAAAAAAAAAGAATATACTAAAATAACATAACAAAAATCTTTTCGAACATCATTTGGAAGATGAGACAGAATTTGTCGCCCAGATCTCCTCAGGTAAGTCATTCCAAAGCCTGCTGGTTTGTTGACAACTCTCATCCACACTGAAATGAATAAACAACTACTGGATGGATTGGCATTAAATTTGGTTTGGACATACATGTCTCCCTTGGAATTAAATTTAACCACCTTGGTGATCCCTTAACTTTTTGTCTATGCATCATTACTGGCTCAGAAGTTTACAATTTGTCTTTTACTCTACTGACTTGCATATATTAGCAAATGCTGCCGTGCTACAAGTGCCACTCTAATACTGTCAGCATGATAAAAATTACAAATGCGAAACATTAGAATGCTAGGGTTGTCACTATTAGAAATGTTAGAGTGCAGATGTTAGCTTTTAACTTGATGTACTGCTGTAAAGTAGAGCCTTGCAGAGCTGCAAACAAGGCTGTAGACAAGTTACCCACATTGAAGTGTGATATGAATGTCAGCACTGAAGAGCTACTTGAAACTTGCAATGATAATTCAAAAACTCAAAAATCAGGTAAAATATTTCGCCTCTCTTTTTTTCTTTCTGATAAACTCTCCACCTAATACAATAGTTTACTGACTATTTATTTTGTTTACAGACTGAAGTGTTTTTGAGAAAATGGGATTTCATTGTGTACATAGAAAAGAAATATACTTCTCATGGTTTTCATGTATTTAGAATTGCATCAGCTTTGAAGGGGTATAAGATGATGTCATGAGACTGGTCTGAGGAGACAGATTGAACTGATATAGATAAAGAAACAGAATTTATATATGTATGTAGATAGATATTTACCTCTATGCTAGTTGGAATTGGTGGAACACAAGGAAACATAGCCAGGAAGGGGATATGGGGTTCTTTCTAGCTTTGCATTTATTTGCCTTGTTGTTTGTCGGTGACTTGGAAATCAATGGAGGCCAGCTATAGAAAATGCTTTTGGAGCTGACAAAGAGCACAAACCTTCATTACATTTCTTTTTTAAAACTTTAAAAAACGTGCACTAAATACCCTATTTAGTGTTTCTAAGCAGAATCCACAAATTTAAGTAAAGTTTTTGTCATATCTTATGTAGAGCTGCTAGTTTATTGTCATTATTAGTTCATGTATCATCCTTTGGGTGTCCACAGTAGACATCGCAGCTCTTCACAAATATTTTAAGGACTGGAAATGCACTTGGAGAGTGTCAGTGGCATAACTTGCAATTTTAAATAAAATGATTTGGATCCTCATCACAATTTAATGCATTCTTCATTTGGTCAAGCTCCACGTTTCCAATACATGTTATGACATTTAGTTTGATAGGTTTGATGTCATCTTGCTGATAGACAAACAAACAACACTGAAAACATACCCACCCACCCCCAACTTTGAGTTATATCTGTTTACATGTATTCTCAAGCGTGTAATAAACATTTATTACATGGTTATACTGCTCATAAGCAATAAATATGGAAGTTAAAGTGACATGTTGATATAAAGACATTTATCAAAATAGATCAATATTTGATCACAATTTTTGCAAAAAGTTTCTTTTTGAATCTCAACATCAAGGAGGAGTCTCCATAAATTTAAAATAAACTGTAATATTACAGTTTATGGTTACTTTCCTCAAATGTTTTTATTTATCTTTTTTTTTTCCTTTTGATCTATTAACGTCATGGGGGCATATTACATTTCCCCACCTTCATATCTGACACATTTTGAAACATGACTTCAGCATCACAAAACTGTCTCAGCAATGTGGGCCATTGATTAGAAGGTGAATTACATTTCCATCAGAGTCAAATCAATTAAAGCAAAGGTATAAAAAAAAACCTTACATGGTGTGAGACTGTGCTCCGTATAAATCAGTTATAAGCTACTGAAGATCTGGATTTATTTGTATAAACACAGTGAGGCGGTGTTAATAGATGTGAACTACGGGGCACAACCAAAGATGCATCTTATTTTCACATCTCCTATGTTATGTTGAAGTTAATTAATACAAAAATTAAAGAATGAAGCCAGAAATTCACCAACAAACCCGAGACCATAATATTGTTTTATCTGAGCTGGCTTCTACAACCACCTTCAGTTTATAAGACAAAAATGGGATGTGGCTGTTATGAGATGACTCACTTTGAATAGATGCCTGACACACAACAAATGGGATGCACATGTTGTGTAAGTTCCTCCATCCTTTTCATATCATCCCTGTTATCTAGCTAAAGCTAAGACATGACAGTGAGGGGAATCATGCTATGCACTTTAGCACTTCAAAAGCAAAAGCACATTTTTTGTACATTTCAGACTGTTTGCACTATGAACTTGTATGGATCAGTTGACAATTTATGGAGAACAATCCAGAATTATTGAAGAATTATAAAAGCACACATGCATATGTTCATGACATGGCCTGATTAAATATATTTTCACTTGCCATTTTATGTCCATCTGAAGATGTTTGCTTGTGGAAATATGCTGTCTTATAAGCACTCTGTGTGTTTGTGTGTGTGAGTGTGTGTACACTTTTGTGGGCATGGAAATGCTATTTCAGAAGCCCAGTAATGACACCATTAGTGTGAGGATAGAGTGAGTATTAAACCTCAGGGCACAGTCACACCACAGATGATTCCCCCAGAGTTAACTTTCCTCATATCCATCAGTCAGTGAGGCCAAACTGGAACCACAATCAACAACAACACCAGCAGCAGCAGCAGCAGCAGCTGCTGCAACAGCAGCATTTTACATCACACTGTCACTCTCCCCTAGCAATAATCCATATACCTGCACTCTGACTGCTGCCTCCGTTTGTGCCTGATTCTCTCTGTTAACTTTTAATTTCAGGGAAACCGTCTTTCTCTGACTAAGCATAAACTGCGTATTGTTCTCTTAGTGATCCCTATCGCAGGCCAGTCAGCATTTTCTGGGATACACACAGATTGGGTGGAAACTGCTGAGACGCACAGCGCCATGGCATCGAAAGAACGCACAGCGGTGAATTGAGTTTAAACCTCAAGCTTTACAAATCTCGGTGTCTCTGCGTCCTCCTCGTCTATTCTTCTAATCCACCTCCTTCCTTCTTTTCATCCAACAAAAGTGTGTGGGGGCCGTTTGAACTAGAAGCCTCACAACTGGCCAATGAGAAAGCAGAGGAGCAGATGGTAGGAAGACTGGGTCCAGATGGGAATTTTTGGCCAGAACAGCGAAGTTAGTGCAGAAACACCCTGACACTAAGTGCTGAGGAATCTTTAAAGAACCGGAGTGAGTCAGGATGTTGGTGTTGATGAATCCTGAATAATGTCGCAAACAAGGCCACGACGCAGCTTTGGGAACAATTACAGAAGTTTGCTATGATCGAGTCACAGAGGTCTCAGCACTACAATAAGCTTTAATGAGCAAGTTAATGATTGGTTTATTCTAACCAATTAAGGGGCTTTAATATGGCGCTTGGGAGAACATTAGTCATCAGACAGCAGCCAGCCTCAGGGAATCATCCCAGATCCAATTCAAGACGAGCTTGATTGGGCTTACGAGCGGTTGGAGGGTAAATATTCACCTTTCGCTCTGCATGGAAATCAAATCAAGCCGTCTGCACCTCAGACATTATATAGAACATGATTCACCTGATTTCCTCTCAGCGCGTTTTCCTTTCAGCATTTGGGTAGCAAACTCTTCTCACTTGCCAAGGAGTTGTCTGCGGTAATTCCTTATTCCGCACTGTCACCTAATCCATCAGCAGGATAGTTCAGTTAAAAGATCAGGGTCAACTTATTGGAGAAATCAATCTTGGTGACTGCTGAGAGTAGTAAGAGTAAAGTCAATAAAGGAAGAAACACTCAATAATCATTAATGGACTCACCAAGAGTGAGTTTAACTGCTAATATTTGTGAATCTTTCAAGACTGGAATTGTTGCGCCTCACCTTAATACTACTAAATACATATGAGGTATGTTACCTTTTGTAACTCTTGGGCTAATATGTATGCATGTTTTCAGTTTGTAGACAATAAGGCGAAAGCCACAGCTACTGCTGGGTAACTAATAACCGTTACAGCCTGTTTAAAGATGCTTCTACTTTGTTATTGTCAGCAAATACTGTTAAAATACCATTAAAACCACCAACGTCTTAGCCTGGTAGCCTTAAGATGCAAAAGCACTTCTCTGTGTAGTTTTTAAGTTATTAAAACAGGTGTAAATAGTGCATTTGTTGGGGACAATTTTCAGCTGGTGCTCTAGTAAGAATTTACAGCAGCAGGACGGTGTAGGAGGAGCTGGCTCAAAATATACCACAAGTTCAGATATCGAAGAAACATGTCATCTGGTGCAACAGTGTGGTTCAGGAATGTGTTTTCAATAATTTTTTGAACAACACTTGAAGCCTGTTAGAGGGGTCAGTTCACTGTTGGTTCTGATATTTTCTCCAGATATGCTGTCAATAAGAAAATTAGAGAATATCAACCGACGTTTGCAGTTTTTACTGCTATCCATCCTGATCAGCTGCACTCGTTCTTGCCAAAGACGTTTGATTATTTCCAGCTTGTTTTTTTCCCTTTAACATTCACAATCATGCGTTTTTATTAATATGGTAAATCAGGTTGATTCCAGCAAACTGCCTGTGTTACTGTGAGGTACATGCTGCTGCTTTTCCTTGTTATAGTAGATCTTTCTTAGACAGTTTTATCTGGATCATTGAGATTCACAAACTTTCATTTATACCGGCTGTGCAGCCTCTAAAGTCAAACCAGCTTCTTAAATTTTTTATCATCTTGCTCCTGGAGCAGTGTGTAGTGATGTAGCAGGAGTGCAGAATCGTTTCTAATCTCATGGCCATTCAGGGGTTTTTGCGTGTGAAATATCTCTTTCTTTTTGTATGTCGTTTGGAGATTTACTTGCATGTGTGGTGGTCGGGAGCACCTCACATTGTTTGCTGTTTTGCTCTATTCTAACATGCCTGTTTTATTAAAAGAGTTGGTATGCTTAACATACCAAGATTAAAACAACACTGACAACAACAATAAAACAATACAATGCTTCTTTCAACTTATTAAATTTAGATCCCCGTTAGCTAATATACCAATATTTTATTTATAAAGCTTTAAGTATGAGTTTCAGTTATTTGTTATTAAATGCATCCAAATTTTTGAATTGCAAACCAAGTGTTTGATTCTTCTTTCAGAAACTTTGGTTTATAATCTTTATTTTGGTGAAGTCACACATGATCAAAGTGCCTGATGTCACATGTGAGCGCCTCCTCAAACACTAAAACCTCACATTGATATAGAAGCTCCACATTTACAGACGAACATTCACAGATATAAAGGTAGTGTCCCATCTGAGACGGCCAGCGCCACAGAGCTACACGGGACAGAGCGTGCCAGTCAGGCATCAGCACTTGGCGTCACACCGTATTTCACACTTACTTGCTCTACAGTCATTTGATGTATTGTATAAAGGATGCTTCTGTGTTGAGTTCTTCTCTTAGATGACAGTGTGTGCTCTTTGTTCTGGCTGTGTCTCGTGACGGGTCTGCAGTGTGCTGTGTGAGTCTCGGGCTGCGTCACCACTGACTGGAATGGCTGAACACTGCAGGGTAGAAAAACCACTGCAACCTGCACATATTTATACCCAGTTGCTGTCAAAAACTAGACGTATTTACAAATGCGTGAGACGTTAATCAACCGCGGCTCAAATCAAATAGTGTTATTTGTAAAGATTAATATTGGTTTAAATCACTAGACAAGGTTACGGTTTGCTTTTGAAGAGCAAATGGTAAAATATTAACTATGCAGAACTTTTTTTCAGCAGCTAATTTGTCAGTGATGTGATCAATATTGTCTATATACAGAGAAAGCAAAAACGTCAAAAGCATGATTTTCATGGAGCACAATAATTTAGACAGAGCTGGTCCTCACTATTACCTCCTTAGTGGATACAATTCCCATTTTAATTTAATCAGCCGCAGCAGGACAAACTCATGAAGTACTGCATGGAATTTACTGCGGTGCAACACAGGTTTCATTTCCTGCACAGAAGCTTTTCTAAAAGGCACTGTTTTAAGCTACTGTACAAACTATCACCATGGCAACCAGAGCTATCCGGGGAAAAAAAAAAATGCAACAAAATGGATAAAACAACAACACAAAACAAAAAGCCACTTCTGATAAATTCATCTGTAATTACAGAAGCAAATCTTTTATCTGGCATTCGTTATTTTTTGAGTGGGAGGTCTGCTGAAAAAAAAGAAGAAGAAGAAAAAAAAGAGGCAATTTATGAAAAAAAAATAATGTTTTCATTTCTATCTACTCACTGCAATCCTGTACTCCATCACTCTCATTCTGTTTCATCAACCTTATGTAAGAAAAAGGTCACAGCATATCTATTATTAAATACCTCAGTCATGGTATATTACATTATTAATCACCTCAGTACAGTCTCTAAACACACACGCTGTGGCTCTGACCCAGGTGTCATGCATGTTTAAGCAAAAATAGGCATTCACTCTCTCCGGATCACGAAATTAGAGCAGCAGTCGAGAGATGGAAAATCACAAATCATAAATAACAAATTTAGCAAAGCAAACCCCCGAAAAAAAATCTCCGACTACTCGCGACTTGTCAGTGGGCAATGAAGAGGCTCCCCGCGCTTCATTGTCAGAAGAAAAACTGAACATGAATGGCAATGAAAGTCTAAATACCGAACATGTCCTTTGAGGGGAACCGAACAAACAGGCTTTGTGTAGTTGATACAATTGTATAACATCTGACTGAGCCACCTGAACTGTCAGCATATCAGGGCCATAACAGCAGCACAGAAGCAGAAATGTACTGTGAAAGCACAGCATGGGGCAGAGCAGCAAGAGCTCTGAGACACCCGCCCACCCTTCCTGAATCAGCCGTTTCTGTGGCGACCAGAGCGGAGAGGGGTGGAGGGAGGTGCTCAGTGAAAGTGAAGAGACAAACATTTGAAACCTGGTGGGAGAAACATAAAGGGAGGAGGGATGGATGGATGGATGGATGGATGGATGGATGAGGGGGGTAGATATATTGAGTGGTGGGTGATAAAGGGATGTGGCAGGGTCAATGTGGAGCTGTGGCTGATTCCTCAACATCACAGCCAGTTGACAGATTGACAGTAGGAGGCAAACAACAAGCAACATCCACAGCGAGAGAGACGTACGCTGAGGGGATTTTTCACTGTCAGTGGCAGTCCAGATCACGGTCATGGCTCAGGGGTTTAAACCATCCAAACACTGACAATGTCTCTCTGTGAAATCTCATTCAGCCATATGCTTCTATTCAAAGGCTTGTGTCCCTCCACCCTCTCTTTCCACAAATCATACAGGACTGAAGTAAGTCGTGTGACATTAAGACTTGCTTCAGAGACAAAACTTCAAAGCTGATTCAACAAGTTGTGCACTGAAGGGAAGGATTTTTTGGACCAACCTGCTGATTCCCTGCAGTAACCCTCATGAGCTGCCATTACACACAATTACATCCCAGGATGCAGTACAAGCGACAAGTGTTACATACTAACATGGAGGAGAAGGTGCTAAATCAGAACACAGCTTCATATCACGGCACAAATCATCAAATTTGAGCTCGAATCAATTAATTGACACAAATATAATTAATTAAAACTGTGGGAAAAAAAGGCGTACATAAGGGAAATAAAACCCACGATTCAATGTGACGACTACACACTGTGCTGTGTATATAACATTAGAGAGAATAAACAAGCGTAATCTTGCTCATTTAACAAATCTTTGGTTTGATGTCAGATCCATTTTTGAAATCATGCCAGTAAGCTGAGAACTTTATTATGAAATGGATTAGACATTAAACTGAAAATATGGTTCTAATCTTACACTACAGTGATCGCACTGTGTCAGAGCTACAACAGTTGGGGATGGATGCAGTGCTTCTTTTGCGCAGTTGAGACAAAAGGCTCACAGTAAGCTCAAGAAAAACAGCGGAAATCTGAAATGTAAACATCTGCAGATATTCCCGACAGTTGTCGACAAACTACCGTGTCCACACAGACACACTGCGGGATGAAATCTACGCACAATCTGCATTCCATCAAATGCTGTCGTCTGCCTAAAGCACAGCATCTGAGAGAGGGCACTGTTTTCATCGTGTTTTCTTTCTTTCTTTCTTTCTTTCTTTCTTTCTTTCTTTCTTTTGTTTTTAAACAAGACTGAGAGAACAGTAGCAGAGCTGAAGCAGTTCCCACTCCACCCACTTTCTCTGTCAGGGACACATGGATTTACACATGGGGGGAACGGCGATGAAATCAAATGCATTCACTATCAGAGGCAACACTCTCCCCAAGTCCCTGTGGTCTTTCTCACCTGTCAGTCAAAAGGTAAACAAGCCTTCACACTAACAAGTAAAAAAAAAAAAAAAACAACACCCCCACCTGTTATATCCAGACACACAAAGAAAAGGTGGATACATCTCATTTCTTAAGAAGTTCTAGCAATCCACGTTGCCATTTGTTCAATCAAGACACCCCTGCATTGACACGTTCATTTAATGACAACAGCAAAATAGACATTTACAAGTAGAAATCCTGATAATAATCACATTGAAGTGTCAAGCCAGATTGGCACTACACTGCTGAGTATTTCGTCATGTTGAGACTCACCTGTTTGTGTTGCTGCTGTCAAGAGTCCTGGTGTGCGAAAGCTGCTCAGACAAAGTGCGAAGGGACTGGACTGTAGTTGTTCTACACTGGACACATACCAGAGGACTGACTGGCTCTGTTCTTGCACAGCTCACAGCGCTCTCCTCTTCCCCTCCGAGTCTAGAGACAAACAGCAGCTCTGCCTCTGCTGCCTCTCCCTTCCCTGCCTTCTTTCACACGTACTGTAGCAGCAGCAGCAGCAGCAGCGGCGGCAGCAGCAGAGGGAAGGCTGGGGGCTGCAGACTCTGTGATCAGCACAAGTCTCTCTCTCTCTCTCTCTCTCTCTCTTTTTCTCTCTCTCCTCCAGGCTCTGTGTCTCTCCTCAAGTATGGCTACAGGCAACCATGACTGGAGAGGTGAGCAAGAAGAACTGGGGAGGAAAGTGTATAGAGAGATGGAGCTGATTCCCCCTTTGCAAGTATTTATGTTGTGTGTGTGTGTTTGTGTGTGTGAGAAACACGGCTCTCTGACAGCAACACAAGCGTATGCAGGGCGGTGGGAGTAAAGCTTTTACTCCCACCTCCTGCTCCCTCTTTTTCACCACCACCTACCCAACCCACCCACCCACCCCTTCTTGCCAGCCCCACACCAGCCTGTTGAAATGAGTCATCAGCGATCAGCCAATCACACGCTGGAGCACAGCCTCGAATTAGAATAACAAGAGTATTTATGCACTCCTGTTTTAAAGGAGATGAAAATGAAATGGAGACCTATCTGGGAGGACTTGACATACTTTGCGCTGGGTTAAGGAGATCAGGTGATATATAAAATCGCTTCACAGTTTGTTTATTTTTTAAAAAAAGAGAGAAAATAGGCAGTTGTATTCCTTGTTTTTAATGTTATATCCAGTGAGCAATGAGGATGCAGCATGGAGATAATACATGACTAGCACTGTACAGTGTTCATCACTGCATCACTTGTGAGGTGTGACTCACTGTGGTATATGATTCATTTAATCAAGGCTGCAGCCATATTTGAAAAAAGTACAGTCTGACCCTGGTGACTATTCTGGTGAAATGAAGGTAAAATACTGAAATAGAGCACAAAATCGCTGTTCCACTACCGCGTGGTACAATCGGTAACTACGCACTAATCTGCGGTGATCCAAGTGCCCTTGTGTGAAGTGGGAGGAGCTATTTTGGGCATCCAAAGTAGAAGAAGTTAAATAATTGTTTCTGTATGGACAATGTTTTGTTACTGGCACTTCAAGCTAAGCTTAGATGGATAAACTTAGTCCAAATAATGAGCTGAAATGAAAGAACTGGTTGACAGATGAAAAATCTAAGAGGTACAAAACACAACAAAGGCTTAAAGATAGACATCAGCTACCTTTCTGAGGAGGATTGTGTTAAATCACAAAGTGTACAAACTGCAGACTGTCCTCCAAATGGACAAGCTGTTGCCTGTGTGAATTATGACTCGGTTCTGACAGAAGCAAAAGCAGAAGTAGCATGACATCATCACAGATCCTCAACAAAATATGGGACTTTGAACATTTATTTTTACTCATGACTACAGTCATAATTAAAAGTAGCCCGTGGGTTTGTTTAAACTCCAGGGACAAGTTTGTTTTTTTCTTTCACACAAGGTTGATTACAAAGCAGCAGAAATGCACCAGAAAATGCAACGTGTTTCAACAAAGGTAGGAAAGAAGAAGACTGCTAGCAAGGGAACATGAATGGACATAATCCAAGGTTCAAAATGTCAACAAAAAAAAGTAAATAAAAATAAAGGCATATAACACATGATTAGCCTACTATGTTTTTTTTTTTCTCTTAAATTTCAAGTTGATCGCAAACATAGTTTAAATATACCTGTTGAAATCAGCTGTGACAACATCTTATGCTATCTATATATTAAATCCTCAAATAGCACATCATGGTCGATAGCCATATTCAAATGACTTCAATACTGGTTTTCCACTTTCCTATAACACGCAAGTTTCCAAACATGATCACTGCCAACATTTGTAATTACAGGTTGTAAAATTAGTTTTTCGCAATAATGAAAATATTGAAATTATATAGTTTCGAGCTGTAGATTCAGTACAAACTTCAAGGTGCTGAAATTCCATGACCAGTTTACCCCATTCATGTACAGAAAGAGAACGATATGAGAAGGCACCCAGAGGTGAGCAGAAATGTAAGGTCTTTTTTCTGGCTCTGGTATTGTATTTGAAATGATTGCTATGAATATTTTATACCATACAGTCAGAGTGTATTAGTACGGTGACAGTGAATATTTGACGTGTTGGCTTTGTTTCCCAGAATGATGGACTTGAAATGAAACAATCATGTTGTAGTTAAAGTTCTAGCTTTCAGGTTTAACTTAAAGTTGTTTACACCCTCATTTTGTCGGGGCTAATATTAGTGTATGGGGATATCAGGGCCATTGATGCAAGCTGTGTTCATATTCTTGGCAACATGATTCTTGTAGGAGGTACAGGAACTCTGTTTTAAGATGGTAAAGCAGGAACAGCCACTGTATGAGCACGTTCTGGGTTGTTTTTTGTGAGAGTAAAGTACTTTCTCCACTTCTGAGCATTCCTGAAAAACTGTTGCTTGATCCTTATTAGTAAAACTTGGAGAAGACAGCAACTACAAATGTTATTTTTCCTGCCCTCCTAATGTCCTCTCCACTTTTCTCAAACAGCGCCATCAACAAAATTAAATTGATAATACAGGCAAACATAACACAAAGAAATGCAGCAGCCATCTGATCTCATCCGTTGTTGTTCTTAGGTGCTTTTGGAATTGATGGTGTGGCTGAAGCTGTCGCATTATTACTAAATTACCTTGTGAGCCCGTTGGAGCCTACACTGCCCTGAAAACAGAAAAGCTAAGAGATGTTTGTACCACCTCACATCTGCCCTGAGTTGCTGCAGTGAAGAGGCATCTTTTTTTGATTTTCACGAGCACAATCTCATGGCACTGCTAGTTAGAGGAGAGTGTCCAATCTGAGGACTTGAGAATTCCCTTTCTGCTCTTTGCAGACGACATAGTTCTGTTGACTTCATCAGACTATTACCTTCAGCATGCACTGAAGTGGTTTTCAGATGAGTTTAAAGTGGTTAGGATGAAAGTCAGTGCCTCCAAGTCTGAAACCACGGTTCTCTGAAAAATGATGAATTGGTTGAGTTGCTGCCTCAAGCAGAGTTTCAGTATCTTGGAGTATTGTTCACCAGTGAGGGTAAAATGGAGTGTGAGATTGAGTGGTAGACTGGCTTGGTGTCAGCAGAAGGCAACATTTTCGCTAATTAGCATTTTATGGGTGATGTGCTCTGAGTAGTGACCATAAAGACGAGATTGTGGATATAGATGAACAAAATGAGTTACCAAGGTACGAGGTGTGTCAGAAAAGTTCCAGGACTGGTGTCACGAAAAATATATTTCAAACCCAAACTACAAACTACGAGTTTTTCCCTTCAGACAATCAACCAGCATGTCTACAAAGAGATCCTGCGGCATTTGCTTCGTTCAGTGCATGAGAAGAGGCGAGAGTTGTGGCAGGACAAGTCGTGGCTGCTTCACCATGACAACGTCCCTGCTCACAATGCCCTGAGCATCCAGCAGTTCCTGGCTGAGAAGAACATCACCGTGCTGTAGCAACCTCCCTACTCACCCCACCTGGCTCCGTGTGATTTATTTCCTCTTGCCCAAGCTCAAGCGGGTCATCAAGGGAAAGACGTGGACAACATCAAGATGGCTGTGATGATGGAGCTGCAAAGAATCCTTCCAGGAGTGCATGGCGATGTGGCAGAGAAGGCTGGGGAAGTGGGCAAAACTCCAGGGGGATTACTTGTAAGAGGAAAACATGTAGTTTGGATTTGAAATATATATTTTGTGACACCAGTCCTGAAACTTTTCTGACACACCTCATAGAGTGTCATGACTCACCATCAAAGCAAGGTTAACCCAGTGGAGGGGGTTTGGGCATCTCATGAGGATGACCTCTAGGTGTCTTCCATAAGAGGAGTCCACAAGAGGGGCTAAAACTATTCGGATCCAGAACGTGCTGGAGAGATATTACTGGATAACTCATTTGAATGTATATACATGATTGGCTAGCAGACTTTCCTTGGCCGAGATACAGTAAATGAAAGAAGCAGATAAACTATGTAAATGGTGCAGAACAGCCTCAACATAATACTTTGAGCACAAGTCTTTAAAACAGCTCAGTGCAGCACAAGCTGAGCAGGAGCTCACGCACCTTGCAAATGAGAAAACCGTCATATCGCATCATCAAAGAGAAGATACCTTTTCTCAAATTCCTTTTTCGATAGGAGGAAACACTGGGCAGTATTTTTCTTTTTCGTAAGATTTATTTTAAATTTCCCCAGGGGTGTGTTGCCTCACTTTCTAATATAATAAAAACCATAATGATAAAGGAATTGAAAAATTTCAAGGATAACACACATTCTTTTTTATTCTTTTTTGAACATTATTCCATTAAACAGAACCAGTGTCACCTAGCCTGACACTCGAGCTATTATCTAAGAGACCTGGTGGCACTTGTGCCAACAGAGTGAAATTATAGTCAGGCGTGCCATATGAGGTAGTCCACCTTAAAATCTTAAAACTTGATCTATGTTTCTCTTTAAAGATTAAGTAAGAATTTGAATCTAGCCATCTGAGCAGTAATCCTGTCTGACCTCCTGAGGAAATAAAAAATAGACTATAAATATATATAACACCCATTAGAGGGTTGAAACTCCCATTGAAACCTTGTGACCTCAAAACCTGTTTATCACCCCTCTTTGCTGACCAGACCGGATTAATGCCAAGATGAAAATTTACAAGACACCCTCCAAGTCATGATTAAAACTGAAAAATACTGATTGATGTTTAATTTAAATCTTCAAGCATTTTTTTTTCTTCATCTTGATCGACATCCCACTTACTGAATAAATGGATTATTTTCAAGGGTTTCACTGGAAATCCATTTTGAACAGCACTTATGGCCCAGACAAGATTTAATTTGGGGAAAATCAGATAAAATGTAGGACATCTGTGAAGTGTGTAGCACATAATACAATAAATGTAACTCAATAACTGTCACCAAAAATAGCTTTTCCAACTGTAGACGCTAAACTAGGGTGATCTGTTGCCAGGGTCACACGTCCTAATGGTTTCTTTCATTTGGGGTCCAGCTGGTGAAATTATTTCAGCCTAACAGGTGTGAAGGTGAGGAAACGGTAGGGTTGGAGATGTAAAAAAAAAAAAAGAAAGAAAGAAAGAAAGAGAAGAGAAGAGAAGCATGTGATTAGAGGAAATGGAGTCTATCTGATATGACTCAAAGGAATGCAGCAGTGTAGCTGTTAAAGTAATTTTCTCTTCACAAAATTTCAGTTGCAAGCTGAAAATAGACTTAACCATCAAATGCAAATATCTTTAGAATTATGCAGCGGTCCCATACTTATTATTGGCATGCAATTTTTTAAAATCCTCAAACTATCATTATATGCGCAACAAATGCGTATGCAAGGCAGAATGGATCCATTTCGGTGTAGATTTTCAAAAGTGAATACCCTAAAGATGGAATAAACAGTGAGATGATGATGACTTGCATTTAAAAAGTATACATGAAACATGAGAAGTACTCACTCTACGGTAGAAAACATCCTCTGTGACCGATATTGTACAGAACACACGAATGTCAGATGATTCAGAATTGAATTACCTTGAACAACATGGTATCTGCTCTTATGTAAGATTAAAAACAATCAGTTTAGGTTTATTATA
>NW_007578885.1:175368-206028 GCF_000690725.1 Stegastes partitus | reverse complement strand
TTTCTTTTAATCACAGTTTCATCTTGCAGTTTTGTGCCGAAAGGCAAGCAAGGTTTTCTTTTTTCTTTCTGTCTTTTTTTGGATGTTATCCATAGAGATTGATGTTATGAACTGACCTTCACACTCACTGAGCCATCACACAAACTAAGATTTCCTTTGAACTCTTGTGCCAAGTCTGAAGCACTTAACTGTCTGTTTATCAGAACTAGGTTGTGCACGCTCTGTGTCATCATTTTCAGGAGGATGCCACTGAGGCTGTGATTAGTGGTACCAAGGCTTTTTTTCTTCTTCTTTTTAAAAATTGGATTTTCAGCATTACATACAATCTTAAGGTACATTACAATTCAGTTTTATTCCCTTTTTTTTTTTATTAACACAAAACATCTTGAACAATTTACCCCTCCACACATACATACAGATGAAGAAAATTATAAGTAACAGAAACACCAGCATCGACAACAGATACAAAACAAAACATAACAGACAAATAAGTAAACAGAAATAAAGCAAAACCAGTGAAGATACAATGAATAAATTATGTTAATAATATGTAAACCAAGGTATCAGAAGGGATGGCAGTGTGTTACAAGTTGGTCTGTATAACCTGCTACCATCCTGCTCTATGAAACCGTCAAATGTATATTAGTCTTCCAAAGATGACATGGTCTTGACTAAGGACAGAAAAGGACCCCAAGTCTTATTAAAATTGTCTGTGCAGCCTCTAATACTGAACTTAATTTTCTCTAAATAGATGAAGATCTTTCAACCAAATAGTCAAATAGTTTGTTAAGTCTAACTTTGGAAAAATGTGTCCTGTGCGAAACCTTAAACTGAATCAGCCGAGAGAGTGACATTGAGCTCTGATTCCCAAGTATATCTAATTGCTAGAGGAGATGGAGATGTAGTCATCTTGACCAAAGCTGGGATGATGCCATTGGCTGCAGGGTAAGATAGGATCGTATCTGTGAGGGAGTCAGGTGGTTCATGGGGAACGTGAGGGAAATTATGGTGAGCGAAGTTGCGGGCCTGAAAATATCTAAATAAATGAGACTGTAGAAGATCAAATTTAGCTTGAAGAGTATCAAAAGAAATAAAAACTTTATCAACAAAGAGTTGTTTAAAGGAAATCAAGCCCTTATCCTTCCACAAAGAAAAAATTGGGTCAACAGTTGAGGGTGGAAATAAATGGTTGTCACAGATTGGCATTAGTGGAGAAGCTGTAGCAATTTTAAACTGGCGTCAAAACTGCCTCCATATTTTTTTACTGTCGATAAAACGATTGGGTTAGAGGTATAATTAACAGGAAACGAGTTTAGAGGGGCACAAATCAAAGCTACTAGAAAGACAGAGCTGCATGAGCAAGCCTCCATCTGACACCAGTCTGTTTTAGAGGAGTTGAACTACATGTGGATTTTTTTGGATATTGGCCGCCCAATAATATGTCAAGAAATTTGGTAGTGCAAGGCCTCCATCTTTCTTAGCTCTTTGTAGGGTTGAATATTTTGCCCTTGGAGTCTTACCCGCCCAAATAAAAGTTGAAATGCTCCGATCTAGGTCTTTAAAAAAAGATTTTGGAAGAAATACCGGCAAACATTGAAAAAGGAATAAAATTCTCGGGTCCACATTCATTTTTATTGTGTTGATTATTCCCAGAAGGGACAAGGGGAGAGCATTCCAACGTTGTAGGTCTGATTTTACTTCTTTGACTGTTTTCATGATGTTATTTTTGCAAAGTGAGGTGAGATCACACGAGATACTGATACCTAGATAGCGAAAACTGGAAAGGGCTAGTCAAAAGGGTAATGTCTGGCCTGGAATCTGTCTTGCAGCATCATTCACAGGAAAACATTGACTCTTATTAAAGTTTAGCTTGGAACCTGAAAAAGAACCAAATATTTGATATGTAGAGCAGAGGGTCGTCTGCATAAAGTGAGACCCTGTGCTCAATTCCATTTCGACAGATACCAGTGATAAGTGAAGGCGACAGGGGGCAGCCCTGTCGACAGCCACGAGCTTAGGGAAAGTATTCCAACCGGGTGGAGTTGGTAGTCACACTGGCAGTAGGTGCGTTGTTGAGAACTGAGAATAAATATCCCCATTCCACCTGGTCAAAAGCCTTTTCTGTGTCTATTGATACTACCATTTCGGCCTCTTGTATAGGAGACTCGGAGAGGATAATATTGAGTAGCCGACGAATATTTGAAGATAGCTGTCTGCCCCTTATGAAACCAGTTTGATCAGTGGAAATTATGTTTGGTAGGCAGGGGTCCAGACGGCCTGCCAGAAACTTAGCCAACAACTCAACATCAGCGTTGAGCAGGCTGATGGGTCTCCAGCTGTTACATTCCTCCAGACTGGATTTTGGGGTAAGTGAGATTGAGGCTTGGGTTAAAGTTGGAGGGAGAATCCCACGTTCCAGTGAATAAGTAAACATATCCAACATCAGAGGGGCAAGTTGATCGGAAAATTTCTTTTAAAAATTCACTGGACCAGGTGCCTTGCCTTTCTGCATTAGTTTAAGACTGGTTTTTATCTAATCTAAACAAAGAGGAGAGTCGAGGTTCTCTTTAGTTGTATTCAAAATTTTTGGGAAATTCAGGTTATCCAAAAATGTGCTCATTTGCGTTTTATCTGATGGGGCTTTGGGCTTGAAAAGGTTGACGTAATATTGGCTAAAAGCCTCATTTATCTCTAGTGGGTCTGTAACTTTAGTGCATGGGTCTTTGCAAATCTGTGAAATAAATTGAGATGAGTCTTGTCATTTGATTGTCAGTGCCAACAGCTGACTGGCCCTGTTGCCGTGTTCATATTATGTGGTCTTTTTGCGCTTTGATGTCAAATTCAGTTTGGAGCTTTAGTCTCTCTGTTTGAGGCGAGGAATTAAGAGGATGCTGATTGTCAATTAGCCAAATTGCTTCCAGTAGTTCTTGCTGTCTTTGCTGTCCCTGTTTGTTTGGCCTGGCACAGTAAGAAATAATCGCACCACGTATTACTGCTTTAAGAGTTTCCCATAAAAGGGAAGGAGAGGTGGTTTCCAATTTATTAGTTTGGACAAAGAGAGAGATCTTCTCAGAAACAAATTTGCAAAATGTATCAGAGGACAATAACCCTGTGTTAAGGCACCAAGTTGGCTGATTTTCACTTTTGGGAATAAGCTGTACATCCAGCAGAAGAGGGCCATGATCTGAGATAACTGTTGCAGAATATTCACATGATTTCACTGCAGGTAATAGCGTTTTATCTAAAAAATAATAGTCAATCCGAGAGTGAGTCTGATGTACATGTGAATAAAATGAAAACTCTTTGGTTATTGGGTGGTTGAGACGCCACAGACGAATTTGATTTATCAAGGGTAGGGTCAATTAATATATTGAGGTCTCCCCAAAAAATTAAGTGGTGTGTGTTCAGACAAGGAATTAGTGAGAATAAGGCTGTAATAAAACTATAGGACAGTCCCAGTTGTGAGCGTAGACACAGGTCAAAATGACTGGGGTTTGGAGCAACTTGCCGACGACAATAATATAACACCCATTTGGGTCAGGTACAATTTGTTCAGGTGAGAACTGCAATCTTTTGTGTATTAATATTGCTGTGCCTCTTGAGTGGCTATTAAAACTTGAATGAAACACCTGTCCAACCCAAGGTTTCTGCAATCTGGTGTGGTCACATACACGCATGTGGGTCTCCTGAAGAAAAAAAGGTGTGAGAAAACTCTTGCTCTCTTAATAGGTCCACCAAGTCCCCTCACATTCCAGTTTGTAAACCTAATGGAACCCAGCCCATTCATTGGATCAAAACCAGTCATTAATCCTTACATAGTATAATTTTGACAGTATGGGATAAAGCATCATCCAAATGGCATGTATCATATAGAGCAAAGATATAACATTACGGGAACTGCAACAGAGTAAATTAGCTGTTCCGATACAGGCAAGAAAACAATAAAAAGGCAACAGAAAAGACAAGAAAGACAGAAAAACCCCACTTATGTGAACTAGGACTGATGCCCTAACTGACATCAACCACAACATGTACATCAAACATCCTAAACTCACCTAAGAAAAAATAAAGATGGGCAAGCAGGAAAAATTACAAATATCTGGTTACCCACTGTCTAGCTTGCTTCCCTTAATTAATGATCAATATTACACACCTATTAACTGAGTCAACCATGCTCCTTGTAACAGAGAGGCCTGAATAAATGTTCCTCAGAGACACCAGAACTATTTCTAATGTTCATTCAGTTATCACTAAACCAAACACGGTCTGAGAACACTTTGAACCTGCATCCACATTATTCACTTACTTCTGTGGTCTACATGGATTTGTTCCGCCTCCTCAGTCGAGTCAAATATGCGCATCTGTCCATTCATGGTGATCCGCAGGCAGGCTGGATAGACAACACCGAAGCCTATTCCATCCTTGTAGAGCCGTCTCTTCACCTTGTTGAAGCTGGCCCGCCTCTTGGCCAGTGTGCGGCTGAACTCTTCAAAGATCATGATGGACTACCCCAAGTACGAGACGTTACGGTTCTTCTTTGCCCACTGCAACACCCGATCCTTGTGGATGTATTTGTGGAATAAAAAAATGAAAAGGCCAGGATCCTTGGAATGGCTTCAAGGCCAGACTGCGATGCACTTGTTCCAGCTCAAGGTCTAGGTCTTGCAGAGCATCCCCGGTCACTTTCTTTAACAGTGTGGCCATGAAGAGCCAGGCGTCGGTCTCTTCCACTCCCTCCGGAACACCCATCACACGGATGTTCTTTCTCTTGGAGCATGAGATCAGGTCCTCCACGGCCAGCTGAAGTGACCGGAACCCCCTCATTTCTCATTCTTTACTTGCTGTATGCAGCAGCAACTATGATTCCATTGCTTTTTAGTTGATCTCTGATTTTCCTGCATCTGTTTCAATCATTCTGATGTCTGAATATTTTGTGCAATTAGGCTGATTGGAACTCACAGGTGTACATTGTTGTTTCAGTGATCATAGATTTTCTAACTTGTGTGTCAGCGATCACAGGTGTCTTCACTTTTGCTGCATTACTTTGAAGTCTTTGCACAATCTTTCTTTCTGAATGTTCACAAAAGGAAACACTCTACTTGTCAACATGGAAATAACGCAGTTACCCTAAGGTGATTCAATTTACAACCATTTGACATTTAAGGGATGTGCTCACTGTTGTTGTATTTTGTATAAGACATTATTTGATTTTCAGTACTGGGCATAGATATAAAAGATGGACATAGCTACTGTAGACTACAGTTTTGAAGCTTCGAGTTTAGTCGTTGCCGTACGCATGGCCATACAGAAGTGACTAGTCAGTCACAAGGTTGATACGCTCTAATCGTCAACATCTGTTTTATTCTAAATTATTTCATAATTTGCTAAATGAGCATCTTGCTATATTGAATGAGATAAGAAACTCGCAATTGAGATCATCAACTCATCAGGAAAATGTTTACAAAGGTAACAAATCAAGTGAGAAGTAATGTCATTTTCTCTTAGACTTCTGTACAATCAGACTTCCAGAGGAGTCGTCCCCTGCTGGCCATGGGAAAGAATGCAGTCGTAGTTTGAATTACTGCAGTTCTCAAACTAGAGGACAGGTCCTTCTAAAAAGGTCCCAAGAAGCATCAAAGGGGTCACAACATAAATGCTATAATGAATGCTAAAAAAGAAGAAAAAACATTCATGCTACAGGAATTCTTTGTTTGATTTGGATTTTCGTGTTTCTTTTTTGTGAACTATTTGAAGGTTGACATCTTTAGGCCAATTATTAGAGCAAACTAAATCAGGAGTCTGGAGGGGAATTTTATTTTTTTGATGAATCGACAAACGACTCATCACGGAAACATGAAAATGAGCCTTATTAACACTAGTGGCACCTCACAGAAGAGAGGTGGATGATCACACCACAGAAAAGGCTGGAAACCACTGGTTTAACCTTAAACTATGTAGTTGTAGCTAACACGTGTCAGGATCATTCAGGGTTAAGGACACAGCTTGCAGAGGTAACTTCAAAATGTCACCCTTTGCAACTTTACCAAGTAGGAGGGAGTTTTCTCAGAAGAATCAAACAGGAACATGATGCTGAGATTTGCAACTGTACTTTCAGAGATAAGGATAAGGGTGATAAGGATGAACAGTAAACCAGCTTTCACAAACCCTGTCCTACCCTCCAGGTCTGTTATTAACTTTTTATTCTTTAACAAAATGAGTCATTAAAAGAACACCATCCCTCTCGCTATATCTACTCCTTTTGTATGTGTAAATCAGAATAAAGGTATTGTTTGACATTTGACATTCAAAACAATCATCTCAGTTCCCTGGAGTCTTAAGACAAAGATAAATATTACTGTAGAAATATTTCATAGCTTTAGTAACAGGATGCAGTGGCGTATACATTCTGTTCATTTAGTAATAATCTGTTTGGATCTGTTGCCTTTTCTCATGTTTCTTTCTTTGATATTTATTTTTTTTTGTCGTTCTTACATATTTTAAAGGAAGACACTTTTTTTTGGGAACTGCTTTACAATTTTTTTCCTCCAGCGTAAGTTTCAACAAGCCAAAAGGTGAACCAGCACCACTATGTGTAGAGTCTTTGACCCAGTGCACTGAGAAAAAAATGATAGCTCAGTATATAGTCGACATCCGTCATACCAACGTCAGCTGTTTGCCTGCCGGCTCTTGCTTGCTTCACAGGCCCAACATTACACGGCGGTGCATCTCTTTGAACCTGCTGCATCAAACGCTGGCAAGGAAGATTGCCAGAGCAGCTGAAAAACCTGCTACAACCTGTGGCCTGCAAACTGTCGCGTCCTGGGGAGAATCGCCTCGCTGGGGAACTGCTTAACATCGACCTTAAATACAACAGTGTTGGATTCTGACAGAAAGAAGTCAGTCTTTGGCTGCAAACTGGTTGGCAAGCTCACAAATTTCAGCGGTTGTTATTAGATTTGCTGCTGACAACACTTTGAATTAGTGTCAGTTTCATATCAGAGAATTTTGAGTAGCTGGCAATTCATTCAATCTTTATTCCTAGCCTGATAAACCACATTTTCTTTGTTACATTACTGAACTTCGACAGTTTTCCGTTTAAAGTTCAAGTTATTTCACTGTATTTTTCAATTTTCTTTGGCCTTATGTGATTCTGTCAATTTTTTCTGTTTTATATAATAAAAATGTGTTTCTTCAGTCATTGTCAGGCCCCATTTCAAATCAAAAGTGTTATATTGCTACAATGTCCATGATACCAGAAAGATGACAATAATTTGTACCATGTCGGTAGATCATTAGCTTGAGGTTTCCCATTCATTAATATATGTGTGTGGATCACAAACACATTTCACAACCTACTTGATCCATGCTTCAAACTATAAAGCTGACAGGCTTAAATTATGATAATGATATCAATGGAAGCTAAATGGGAAAATGTGACCTGTGAAATTGCTATGATGTAATCAGCTTAAAAGAAAATGCAATCGCTGCATTGGTGTTATGGGAGACAAAAACAAACTCAGTCACTATGCAGCTGTACATTAGCGTCACAGTGTAACATTTCTTCCCTTACAAAACATATTTGCAGATTGCAAAGAGAGTAGAAACCAGACAATAGATAAATTAGATTTTAGCCCGTTGTAAAGTTACTTGTGGACTAAACATTAATCAGCAACAGCCGATATGAAATGTCAGCAGTGTTGTTTGTGATCGTTATGTCAGGGTGAAACTATATGTTATTCTCATCTATTAAATAGTCACTGTGTCAGATTAGGCAATTAGAGTGTCATAAATTGATGCATGAGCACCTCTCCTCTGCTCTCCTGTTTCTCTCCCTAGACTTATATATATATATATATTGTCAACAACTTTATGTCTTCTCTCTCTTGTAGTTTTGTCCTCTTTGCAGGTGTCTGTAGTTGTGGAACTGCACCTTTCTGATCTGCAGTTATTGGCCTCACCAACCTCCAAAATGTTTGTTATTCTCCTACCAGTTGTTTGTCTGTTTTTTAACCTGCTATCCTGGTCTCTCTCCCCTTTACCCTTCACCCCAACCAGTTGGAGCAGACGCCCACCCTCCCTGAGCCTAGTTCTGCCAGACGTTTCTTTGTCTTAAAGATTAGTTTTTTCTTCCCCAACTGCTTTCTCAAAGGGAGTCCAAATGACATTTTAAGTTGTTGGGTTTCTCTGTATGATATTGTAAGTCTTAACCTTCACTATGTAAAGTGCCTTGAAATGACATGTTGTAAATTCTCGCTATAGAAATTGTATTGAACAAAGTCTTGCCATAGGTGGGACACATGACAAACCAACTGCCGGTTCTCATAACTTGCTTAATGTCATGGGGAGCCATTTACCAGAAAAAAGAATGCAAACCAATAATGCCGTCTGCAGCAGTGTGTAACATACTGACTGTCTTGTATCCAGCAAAGCCTAGAAAATTAAAGAAAAATGGACCGTGAACACGCCAATGGGTTATGAAGATGCCAGAAATGGGCTGTCTATCCCTTAAACCATTTCTCTCTTCGCCCTGTTGTGCATATGTAGTATGAAACAGAATTTGTCGAAGACAGCAACAATCAGCCCTGGCTAAAACGAGAAGCTGCTACCTGGATTTTTTTGTACACCAAATGTGTTTAACCAACATGGAGTTCAGAAGAAGAATCACTCGCACCACTGCACCTAAATGAGTTTTCACATTCATACCCTAATTTTAACTCGCATACACAAGCGAAAAGCTGCACCAGAGCCTGGCTGCTGACAGCAGGACAAAACACAGTATACTGAAGAAAGGATTAGATCAGATGTTTATTTTAGATGAAACTCTTGTATTTTAATTCAACTGGACTGGAAAAATTCATCTCCTAAAGGGTTAGAATATGTGTTTGGCTTGGGACATCTCTGGTTAAAAGGCAGAGCTACTAAGCCAGAATATTTCTAATTGTTCCCCTTCAAGCCAGAAATATATTGAAGGTGCAAATGGACTTAAATAACAATGAGGAGGGTAGTGTTTTGCTTCATTATTTGATACAAAGCAGGGATGAGGCCTGTGCTTGTCCTCACACAAAGCAGGACCTTGTAAAGGCAGCTGTATCCAACCGAGAGGGATAGATGGCATGACAACCACAGAAAACTGTGCTTGACATTTACATCGGAGACTTGAAAATACCAGCCGAGATGTGAAGACATTACTCATCCCACAGGATTGTCTAATATTAATGGAGTACTGTTTCTCAAAGCTTTGACATATGATGACTTTTGCAAAGTAAATGTGTTCGAATGGCGTTGTGCTAACATCAGATAGTCTCTAAATTTTATGCATAAGGATAAAAAAAAAAAAAAAGAAGATAAAAAACAACACAAAATGGAGGCAAATTTGGATTTTTTTTCTGGAGTGTCACTCAACATTAAAGCAGTCAGCTTTGGCCTTTTCCATTAACACCATTATTCACAATCACGTGCTCATTAGTGGCAATTGTACACCAACAATATTATTTGGCTTCGCAATTACATCCACCTCTCTGAGCCAAATCAGTTGTATTTTTAAATGCATCATGAACCTTTCTTTAGGTGATTTCTGTCACATTTCAGTGTGACTTTAAAAAGAACACCAGTGGTTTACTGTGTGTCAAAGGAACAAGTCATGACAAGAAAGGCAGAGCTGCTCAGTGTCGGGCAAAATAAAGAGAGAAACAAAGAAACAATAAAGGATAAAATTGGATTCACTTAAGATTATTCTGACCAGTATCTGTTCGTCGGGGTGCTCACACCCCATTTGGGACTTTTCTTCCTCTCTTCCAGTCAGTGTGTCTGTCAGGTTCTCACCCACAGCAGACTTTCTCGGCTCCCTCGAGGGCTACCACATCTGATACCAGCATACTGATGTTAAACGCTCCAAGCAGGGGGGAGCTCCATCCTGCCATACTCCATTTCAGCTACTGAGGAATGTCTCGGTGTCACTGGGGGACTGTGAGTAAGACACACGGGGGTTTTATCTCCTCCATTGCTGTGTGGTGTCAGGGGATGACAAAGCTGTCAGGCCTCAACCCTAAAGGCTTTCTTTATAAAGAGGTGTTACTGGGTGTGACTTTTGTAGATGCACACATGTGTTTAGTGTGACAAAACACATACAGCGTCCGCATCAATGTCTGTCCCTGCAGACGTTCACGTTTCACCACACCGTATGTATTCCAGAGATTTAGTTGCATCTGCAGGCATGATTCAGCGCCACAGTGAGAAACTTATTTACACTTTAATAGACTAATGACCCATTGTGCTGGGTGAGCAGTGTTGCTGAGGCGATGAGGTCAATGGAGAAGGGAGATAATGAGAATGACAGTGATGTGTTGCCTCTATTAGAGTCTGTGTCATCTTGCGTGCCCTTTGATTTGATCACACAAGTTCCGCAACCCGATAAGCAGTGCTCTCATCCCTCACTGTCACTGCGACAAGGAAGCTTGACACCCAGACTCTCACCAAAACACAGGCTCAGTCACGTAATGATAAAAAAAGAAACAAGCAATGACTAAATTTGAACAAAATACACAACTGTGCTGGAAAAAACAACCCCAAACCACTTGCTGTATTACAATTACTTCCTCCTACTTGTGTGTTTTATTTGCTTTACTCATTCTGATTTCCCTTAGATCTCATCTCCCTCAGCCTGAACTTTGAACCAATCAGGAATCAGTCTACTGACTTGTTCAGTTTTCCTTTGTCATTTTGGAAGATGGAAATATCACAAAGGGGAAGCCTGACTAATACATTGAATTTAGACTTTTCTAGATCTGTGTAAATTGTTGCAGATAAGCTAAAGATATTCAAGTTGTGTTGG
This sequence comes from Stegastes partitus, assembly GCF_000690725.1. Lineage (NCBI taxonomy): Eukaryota > Metazoa > Chordata > Actinopteri > Pomacentridae > Stegastes > Stegastes partitus. The sequence continues at coordinate 195,197 of NW_007578885.1, read as the reverse complement.
CAGCTTTTGAACCATATCTGACTCCTATTTTTAAAACAAGTTAAAAATATTTAATATATTTGTGATTTTTGTGTGTAGTTGTTGTGCTAAATAACTTCCAGAAGCTTTTATTGATCAAAATGTACTGTTATTTAAGAGGCAAAGTAAGAACTCTTAGTAGTTATCTGACCAGAATGTGATCTTAGAGCTTTAGCACTGCAAACTGAAATCAAATCTTGTTTTGTTTCTTCATTTGGTAGATAATGAAAAGCATATTTGGGAAGTTTGTTTTTGCATCTTCCAAGTATGACTTTTAATTTAAGACACCTTTGGCTTCTTTTGTTAAATGAAAAAAAAAAAAAAGTTTGTATTTGTCAAAGTAATAAAAATATAATTTTGCTCGGAAACTGAAACTCATATTATATAGTGCTTTAAAATAATACTTGTCCCTAGGTTTCTTATATTAACTGTTGCTGTTTCATATTAAATAGATAAAACTGAAATATCACTTCCAAGTAATAATGTAAAAAACAAAAAAAAAAGAATTACCAATGAACCTCAACGTATACACACACACACACACACACACACATATATATGCCTATTTGTCATTACTTGTTGCTTGTCCTCCAACTTGAAGGTCAATGCTTTTCTGTTCTGAGGAGGAAGCAAAGAGTGCTGAGATCTCCTGACTTCCTAACCAACAGACAGGCTGCCACTGCCATTGAGTTTCACTGTTAGTCAAGTTACGTTATAGCTATGAAAAAATCTGGTTCTAACCCATCAACAATTTAACTTTCTCATGCAGCAAAAGAATAAAAATGGCAGTTTGTTGGAGCTGCTGTACTCAGTTCAGGCCCACAAACACAGTCAAAAAAAAAATCCCTCTCTGAAACTGCCACTATTCAGCCGAGACCAGATACAATTCACACTATTATTCAAAGGGTGAAAGACCTGCAATCCCCTTCCCAGAAAAGATAGAAAACACAACATACACAAAGACCAACTTGAAAAATACACGTTTCCTCTGGGTGAAAACACATTTTGCTGCAGAAGTGTGGCCTGAGACACATGCAGTGTTCATTTTTGTCAGACTCTGCTTTTTATAGATGACCTTCTTCATCTAAACAAAACATCACCATTTCCAGGTAGCGCTATTTTGTGCCACCAAAGTGTGAATATTTACAAGCCACACTAGAACTGCGATGGAGTGATTATGTCCCAGTGTCCCTTTTCCAATTACCATGCCTGCTGCAGAGGCCTATGTGTGTTTTTTTTTCTTTTTTTTTTCCTGGAAATATCAACCTCTTCACTGAAATCCAATAAAACTAGAACAAAGCAGTTTTATTACATTTTGTGCCATGTTAGACTCAGTTGAAGGAGGTAATTTTTCCAGTACAGTAAATATTGCCTTAATTGAACGCATTTAGTAGATGAGGTTGGTGGAAATACATGGAATATGATACCAACAATTGAACTTCATCTAATAACGTCCAGACTGCCAGGATTTGACTAGTCACGGAGGGAAATACTGCAAAGTAGCTGTTGTTTGGTATGAGAAGAAAAAGGAAGAAAACATGTCTGTATTTTTCATTTGATGTTCAACTGGAAGCTATTGAGGAGCTTGTCCAAATGGATGCATCTAAGGGGTTAACACTCGGTCAGGACTACTCACGCTTAAGACCTCTGAGAGCTTTCAGGAGATGAGCCATTGATTCTCTGGTGGTTCAACGCACAACTGCTCAGCCACAATTCAAGAGAAGGACAGTCGTACAGCGAAGATAATCTACTTTCATGGGCCAGAAAAAGCATCTGGATCACGACATACAATGTAAGAAGAAGATAAAGATAGAATTAGACAGCTGTGTTTTGCTAAAACCCAGCATGCACAGTGCATCGCCACAAGTGAAAACTTTGAGAAGGCGCATGTTGGCAGCAAAAGCTATGTTGCAGCATGTTTTTTTCCCCCCCTCCTTGCTCTGTAAACATCACTCTCCCTGCCTGCCCACTTCCACGTCTTTCATCCATTTTCAGTCTATTCACAGCTGTCTCCTCCATATATTCCCATGTCCACCTTTTCCCTTTAAAGCCCATAACTGATAAACAGCTCTCCTCCAGAGGCACGATGTGTTATAATGTCCTAGAGGAGAGGATGTCAACCTGCAGACATCTTCGTATGATAATGTTCTTTATCGCAACCCCCTGGGTACCGAGCTGCCGTTTTTCAACCTCACAAAAAAACAAGACTTAACTGAAAGGCAGCACAATAGAGATGCATGCACATCCACATACAAATGAAGATGATGCCACAGGAGCGCACTTGGGATGAAAATGCAGCTCCACAGCAGGATGAGATGCAAGTGTGTAGTAAAAAAAAAATACATACGAGACGTCGAATATATCGTTCACACTCTGCCGTGCTCAGTGTTTATTACCCCTCGCTCGAAAATCTCTTTTGTGAGACATTTTCACTGAAGCAAAAAAGAAACATTTATGTGGAGATCTCTCATTCAGGGAAGACGAAATTGAAATGAATATTAGAAGAATGATAGGCAAGGTCTCTGTCTGTTTTCCTTTCAAACGCTGTCTTTGTTTCATCCCGTGCTACTCTCCATCTGTCGCAATTGAAAAGACTCAGTATAACCGCAGCTTTTTGATCTTTTCCTCAACCTGAATTGAAATCGAACAAAAGCGGACCATAAGTAATGAACTAGTAGGATTTATACTGCACTGAAGTATGTATGTCTGTTGGGCGAAATCGGTAATTACTGTGTGCCTAATAACTTTTACAACCATACATTATATGGTCTGTATCCGTAAGTCTCTTAGCATTAAGCACCTCGGCATGACATCGACTATACGAGCGCAGAGGACCTCTGGATTTGCCACATTCACTTTGGGTGGAAGTAATTATACAAGACACTTTATGGCAGCACATAGAATAGGAGAGATGGGAACCACATGGGCACTGTGTGCAGTCTGCCCCTAACTCCGCCTATCTGCCACCTTTTTTCACAAGATGCCACCATCGCAAGGAACACGCAAGAGGCTATTAAATGTTTAAGAGCCTCCTTCATCTGTGATCACAAGTGCAGTTTTGGGTCTTGTAAAAGCAAACCTACAAAGGCTCGACTTTAAACAAGAAAAGCACAAATTAGTCCAACAAACCGCCCAAGCACAACTATAAACCTCTATGTGATGTTTAATAAATGCTCGGTGCTGCAAAGTGCAGGAATGGAGAAAGTCACATCTGGGGATCAGATTGCTTGTTTTATCATACAGCCAATCTCCTGCTCTGTGTGAGCAGTAAATCAACTCTGGTCGGGTCTCTTATGCATAATGTGTTATGACCCCCACCCTGAGCATGATGTTGAGTTAAAAAAAGGCAACAAAAGGTCTTTATACATTTGAACTTTCTGTGTATAAATATGGCCATATCAATGAAAACCGTAAGAACCTATCTTTATGTTTTTGACACTGTACTGCATAAAAAGGATGCAGCACGTAAAAAGAAAGAGATCAGGATAATAATTTCCATGTGGGGAGTCATGCAGCTGTCACCATTTGCATTTCTATTTCTGTAAGCTCTCAGTCAAGTTTCCATGGCTGATTAACAGCTTCATGAGGATGTTACCTTAACATGCTGGAGGGCCAGGTCACCCTAACATTGCTCAATCCAGGGTGGAAGGGTCATGTAATAGGGGAAAACTCATTCCCATTTCCTGAAAAATAGGCTGCCTCATCATACCGCTTTCATGACTACTTACTATTCTGGGTAGAAAAGAGAAAACTGCAATTCATACAGACAGGATTAAAAGTCACAGCACTCTTTATTCCTTTGGGCCGTTCTCCTGTAATCCCTGCATAATTCTTCAGACCAGAATAAACAGGAGTCAAGGAGGTCACACAATTGATTCAAAACACTTGACGGGAGTGACAATCTCCCCCACGTCAATTACAACCGGGCAAACTCTGTCCTCCGAGGAAGACCACAAGATGTGCTTGAAGGGTCTGAGAAAGTTATTGTTTCCGAGTTCAAGAAAAAGCTTTGACACTCCACTTGATTGAAATAAATAGTGATTATTGAGCAGATGCATCCGTTTTTCTAAAAGGTAATTAAATGGAAGTGCCTGAAGAACGTGTCATTTAAAAACAATTACTGATGTGATGAAGTTGTTTTCAGAATCCCGAAAGACTCTTCGAACCATCTGGAGGAAAAAATATCCTGTCCACCGAAAGATTCAAAAGAAAAAGAAAAACAATTAAAGTTGAGTTGAGCTCTACTTTCGGAGTCAGAACGAAGATGGCCTCCAGCTACTTGGGCCAAAAACAGTCATAACACAATAAAGGGTTAAAAACCTTTTTTTTTTTAAACTTTCAACGGACGGAAGAATTATTGTAAATAAACCAAATTGTTAGACGTGTTGGTTAAATAAGTCTTAGAGAGATCCATCTAGATATTCAGTACCTCTGGGTAGTCTCGGTAAATGGCAGCCATGTTGGTAACATCCCCGGGCTGTTATTTTGAGCTAACAAGACCAGACTTCAATCTAAATGAGTGGAGAGAGAGCTGTAACTGCAGTTTTAATGGGCAGCCAGACATAGAAAATATGTGACTAGAATCCGTCAAATGTGATTGAAAAAAAACCTCTGAAAAGTTTTTGCCCTAAAATAAGATTTTAAAAGCAGGTTTTCCAGCACAGGTTATATCTCTGCTACATACAATTTCACCACACTGCGCTTGAATCATTGCAACAACATGACTGGATGGATGTTTCCCAGTTTGGCTGTTACAAAGCAGTCGATTGGTGTTTTGCCATCGTTTTCTGTTCAGGATTCTTTTAAGGTCGCATATTGTGGCAGCAAGTTCGTGAAACTCTCATGTGTGTTTATCAATTTTTCTGTTTAAGTAAAGGGATTTGTCACATAGTTAATGTGCTTGATGAGGCAAAAAATACTTGTCTATGTTAACATGTGAAGGATTTGATTCATATCACCCGTTTTTAATAGTAGGTATTCTGTTGCACACGGACACATCATATAGGAAATAAATAGCCAGACATCAAATTTGGATAGGACGAAGAATCCTGCCATGAGATAATTGCAGCAAGATCCTGTTCTGTCGGTGGGCTAAATTGTAGCATCATCACAGTCTTTATCGAGCTTCTTGTGTAAAGTATCTTACTGATTAAAGTAGATTATGTTTCATAACTGGGGCTACAAATTTGCTGTGAGTGGGATTTCTGCTCCGGCTGAAACTTCCTCTCATGTGTATATCAGCATCTCTTAACATCATTAAAAAACATTTTTTAATACAGCTGAGTAAATGTTTTACTTCTTGCTAACTGATATCAAAAGACGTTGCTACTACTGACACTCAGGCGGCTGCCACCACAGGGAATGGCATAAGTGGAGATAAATCCTTTCAGATACATTTCTAAAACATGTTTGCTCCAGAGACTTCGCCACTGCACTGTAAAAAAGGAGCATAAACATTTAGTACAGGACGATTTATCAGTTTGAGGTTACATTACTTATACAGCAGCCTCAGTTGCTGTTAAAGCCTTTTAGATTTGTGTTAAATCGGACGCCGAAGAGTGCAATAAAATCCAAGTGACAGCTTTCTCTCCTTTCTTCTTGCTGTTTTTCTTAAAAACACACCGAATCACATTAGTTTCTCACATGGCTGTGATAGGCAGAGTTTTAATTGGCATGATAAAAAAAGCAGATGAAGGAAAACTAGAATTGCTGTGCTGCGTTTCATGTTTCTGGTGTCTTATGATTTATTTGCAGCGACGTCGCTGTGTTCTTCTGCCAAACACTTTTGAGCCACATGATCCAGTCAAAATCAGTTGCTCTGTCTTTGTTTCATATTTGAACAATGTGTGTTGCCTCACCATTGGCTTTGGCATGTCTGTTTAAAGCCCAAGATAAGGCCAGAACAAGGCCTGAATCAAGGTTGTGTTACTGGCAAAAGCTCATGTGTTGGATGTCTGGAATATTAAAGCGGCCAGACTGGTACCCGGTTAAGACCGTGAGCTCAGCAGACATGATCACACTATTTGGCCGTGATCTTTGAGACAGTGAGCAGCTCTGTCTCCTAGATGAGCACAGAGCTTTGGGGGGGGATGTTGTGCCAGCAGTTTCTTAGACGAGCAACAAACAGATCTGAAAACACAGAAATGAAACTGTGCGGCAGTGGATTCACAAGAACCGAGAGCAAGGGTGAAGGACAGCAGTACTTAACCACTCTGCGTACGTGAGCAGCAACACTTACGCAACTAAGCACTAGATGATCATGTTAGCATTTTTTGGTTATTCAGTTCTATTCCGAGCCTTGCAGGGATTAGTGATGGGCCTATCGTATTTTTGGCAACATCATTTAAGGGGAATTATCTAATATGGGCTGTGCCATTAAGCGTGCGAGTAGGATGAAACTGAAGACGCACCATTCTGTGTTTATATGTGAGGTATAGAGGAAGATGGGTGTAAAGTGAATTTTCATGTTAAGTGTATAAAATAGCAGACTTGAACATTTTCCCAGTGCTTGTACGTTTGCAGCTTTCATTTAAGGCAGTCTTTCATTTCACACACTTGCACACCCACAGGCACACAGACATAAACAAAAAAAAAAATCATCAGATCGGGCTTTAGTCAGTCACTACACGTAACCGCACAAGTCGTTGTGTAAAGCACATTTCAAAGGCAGTCAGAAGAGTGTAGTTAAAAATGAAAACTATAATCAGCGTCTCCAGAAGCAGGGAGGGCGATTCGAGCACATGTATGTGTACGCATGTGTTCGTGCAGCTATTCCCTTTTCATTGTCTGTTAAAAATGGTCGAAAATCTGTTGTGTGGCTAATGCAGGATTAACACCTCCTTTTGTGCTCACAGATTTTCATCCAAACAACATACTGATCGGTTAGCTGAACGTAAACATCTATTCTGTGTTCTCATTCCCTTGTCTGCTTGATTTTCATGTTTGGCTGGTGTCCGCTGTCAACATACAGAAGGAATTAATAATTTAGAATCACTCACAGCATCAAAAAAAGGGCCATTTATAGCTACAAATGGATTTATATTTGGATTTGATGTGAAAAAAATAATAAAAAAAGAGGACGTTATCCTCAGCATTCAGGCAGCAGAAACTGCAGAGGATAACAGAACAGCAGACAGATATGGCATATACATAATGCACAAGGCTAGAAATACCAGTGAATGTATGATTAATAAAAAACTGAAACATGGGGCAGGAGGTTGGACAGGAGGAGGAATAAGCAGCAGCATCTGTGTGGAGCGTAACCAGACACAGCAGCAGTAATGGCCAACTGATTGTGAGATGCTGAAAATCAGCAAACTGATCTGATTGGACAAAAACTTATAATTATCATGATTTGTTATTACGTTCCCAGAGCTTCAGTTGTCATCTTTCAAACCTTTATTTGGTCTGAGTAACAATTAAGAATTCAAAGAAATTCTGTAATATTAATGTGACACATTGAAGAAACTGGAACCAGAAAAGGCTTCATAGACTTGGCTTTAGTGGTTCATCGGTTACAGATAAAACTGTCACTTGATTATTTAATAGTTGAACAATAGAGAAATATTTGGTAATAATTATCGTTAAGGCAAATGTTCAATACATAAAAATAATTGTTGTTTGGACCAGAAGAAACAACAACAACAACAAAAAGTTTGACATCTTGACCTTTGGAAAACGATGATAGCTGAAACAGTTTATGAATTAGATTATTGATCAGATAAATCAAAAGTGACAAAAAGTCTTAGTTGGAGCCCTAATTCATTATTAGAACACCCATGTTGATTTTAGCATTAAATTGATGTTCTTTCTAAACATCCCCTCAATTTTCTGTCTCTGTGGGCAGTTTTTGGGGGCATCTGCTCCTACACAAGTAAAAATCTCAATGGATGTCGAGCCTTTTTAAAATGTGAACATCACACTTTCCCCGCGCTCAAGTTGTCGTCCTTTAATCTTTTATTTTGTCTGACTTACAGTTGAGAACCCACAGAAATTCAATAATATGAATGTGATGCATTAATGAAACTGGAGCCAGAAAATGCCACCTGATAGATGACTGTGATGATTCATTGGTTACAGCTCAAAGCGTCAGCTGATTGTCTGATAGTTGAACAACTGAGTAATATTTGCTAATAATTATTGTTAAAGCAAAGACGTCACCTGGAGCTTTAGAAAATGATGATAGAAAATCTTTAGGTCTTTTGGACATTAATTAATTGGAGTGACAATACGCTTTAGTTGGAGCACTCACATTTTTAGAAGGCCTGCTAATTTTATTTTTTTTGTGATTTTAGCACGACGTGGACGTTCTTTCTGTACATCTTCTCAACTTTCTGCCTCTGTGAGCAATTTTGGGCGTCTCTGGTCCTACACTAATATCACCTAATGTATCTTAATGGATGCCCAAGTGTGAACAAGTTTGATCATAAACTGCTGCTCTTCCTTCAACTAGTCCTGTGGACAAAACCACCTGATTTCTGCCGTCTGTTTCTTTTCCCTGCAGGCCTGATGCTCTGCCAGTCATCAGACCCTCTCATGTAATTCAATAAACAGACCTGAGGCCTTCTGATTCTGCTTCTTCTGCAAGGAACTCTGTCTGACTTGCACACTTCAGTCAACTCTCAGTCTGTAGCTGAAGCCTTCAAATATAGCTGTCAGACCTTCTCCCCTCGAGAGTTACGCCGGAGTCTTTCATAACAGAGAGCTAGCTAAACACATGAGGAAAGAGAGTTTGATCATTTCTTGTGTTACCTCTGGTATTTAGAACAGTGAAACGCTTTTAATTTTCACACACACCTACAGGAAAATATGTCGTACAAACATTTGATCCATACATCAGGTATTGTAGCGGCTTGTCCTCTCAGGAGGACTCAACTGAGGCTGCCAGGCAGATGGGAAGTAAAGCTTTATCTTGCCTTTCCCAGTCGCACCCCTCTGGAGCGCAATCCATCATCTCCTGATCCGCCTCCGATCTGTCTCTGTATTAGTCCCTCCCTCTCATTAAGGAAAGCAAAGCCCTAATTGGAAATTGTGTTAATTCTCTGACATTTGAAACTCTATCCCCCCCCCCTCCCCTCGTCACTTCCTCTAAATTGGAGACACACTTGACAAATTTGGGGAGGCAGCTCCACTGATGCACATCCTGGTTCAATGTTTTTTATCTTCGCCCACTTTCCACTATTCACGCCACATTATGAGCCCAATGATGAATGCTTTCAAAACTTACGATCATGCTGGTTCACCAGAACTAATCTGTGGTGGAAAATTGGAATGAGTAATGGTGAGCTACTCTAACAGTCACGCATGAATAAGAATTTTGCTCCGAACTAAAGATAATCATGTTGATGACAAGTACAGTGGCATAATGGGTCACAGCTCTGCTCATGTTGGACACAGTCAGATAAATTATTATACTTAAATAGCTGTAGTCAGGAAAACGCCTCATTAAAGGCAAGTGCTGGGTATCAGGCAAGTATTGTGATCGGGAATGTTTTGTCAGCCTTAAATTTTACTGCTAGAGGCAATTATTTATTTATTTATTTTTTCAGATGAACCTACAGGGTCTCTGCCAGATCACTGCTGTCGGCTGGATTTGTTTAATGCATTGCTGCTTTTTTTTATTTTTTCATCATGCAGTAGACAAAAAAGACAAAACCCCTGTGGAAATGTTGTAGATCAATATAGTGGCACACGGTGATGGCCATTTAGATATTAGCTTATTAAAGACTCTATCTGTGTGTACGCTGACAAATAAGCACCAAGCAGCAGCAGTCCAGAACTACCAAAGGCCATTTAGAATCTTCATTACGCAGTTTGTTCTTCAGAGAGCACGGCCAAATATATTTTAAAAATGCATAGTGTTCCAGTAACTTTACATCCTAATTGCATTCATTAAGATATAAATGTATTTCCATTCAAGTCCCTGCCAAATTAGTTTGCACAATGCTGATTAAGCCTATCAGCGCCTGCTAAATCTCTGTGTATTTTGCAGTATATCGGAGATTTAAATTTAGTGTCTGTTGCAGCATTCTCACAAGTAGAGATGCATTTTATGTCAACCAGCAATGCCAGAGCTGAATATGGAAGCAACCATAGTGACGGTTATGGATTACAGCAACTTGGAGTAAAAATCTAGGAAACATTTAAGAGATGTTTCTGATGCTCCAGATTTAAAAAGAAGCTTGGCATTCAGAGGACGGACTATAGTCTGACAGAGAAGGGGATCCATGGTGAGGACAAACATGGATTACCTTTGGGTTATACGTCATAAGCATGTGTAGGTGGTGTTCATCTAATTAAGCTCAGTGCCAAGACACTGAGAAGGAATTTCTACTCTGGAGACCAAAAAAGACACATTTTAGGGATCCTGGGCTGCAGCTAATTTTTTTTTTACGTAATCAGCTGATCTTGTTCAAACAATGAATAATCCATGATAATCCATCATCTTTTTTCAGCGAACACATTGGTGTTTGTATGAGCGAAAGTCAAAGATATTCGGTTTCCTTCAGACAGCAATGAGAAATGATCAGAGAGGATAGATGCTAGCAGCAAAATGCTTCACAATTTTACGAAGGAGATGATTCATTCTTTATCAGAATAGCTGCTGATTAATTATTTCCTGATCGATTAATCTAATAATTGTTTTGGGTCAAATGCATAGACTGTATAAAAGATGGACGTAGCAACCAGCCCTGAAAAATGAAGCCAACCTGGAAGTGTCAAAAACCTGCAGTATCACTACATCCGCTAGTCCTGGCTCCAAAAAGTCCTGGCTCCCATAGAAATGAATTGGAAAAGAAGTGATCACAGATCATGAAATACTGCATTCCTACAGCTCAGGATTTTTTAAAAATTAGTTTTCAAGTCCAGAGATCAGGTGGCCAATCTGAAAATAAATCAATACTGAATGTTTAAAAAATCATCAACATTTTGCGGGGCAAGGGGCGTGGCTGGCTTGATTGACAGTCGGCAGCGACCACACAGATGAAGCGAGCAGAAGGCGGTAAATGTGGGCAGGCAGAGAGGACCCGCCTCTCAATCCGTCTGACCAATCGCTGCTCCTATGGTTCCGCCCCCCTCTGACGATTTTTGCGTCACTGGCTCCAAAAATCCAAGATGTCAACCAGGAAGCAACAAAACCCTGGCTTCAGTTTCTCAGTGCAGAAACCAACGGGTGACGTCATGGTAGCTACGTCCATCTTTTATACAGTCTATGGTCAAATGTGATCCATGTCGTCAATGTTAGTGTGTCAGTTTGTGTCAGTAAGTCATAATCAGTTTTGATATTTTTAATGTAAATATTGATGTTGGTATCAGCCTCAAAAATCCTGTACTAGTCAGGCTAGTCAAAGTCAAAGTTACCTATTGTCAGTTCTGCTACACGTGTACACATACAGAGAACTGAAATTATCTTTCTCTCAGACCCTCATTTAAAGAAAAACACAAGAGTGCCAGGTGAGGTGAGTCAGACTGCATCCAAATGCTGATACATTTGACAGTGTGCATGTTGGAAGTGTGTATATATTGGGATATATTTTTGGATATTCCCATTTGGATGGCAGTTTGGTCGAAGCTTCAGGGGTGTGCACTGAGAATTGGTTTCCATTAGTAAAATTGTACCTATTTGTGTCAAAACTGGCCAATTTTGGCGCATCATTTGTGATTACTCGGGCATGAGTCCGGCTATCAGGGATGCTTGATTTAAGTCTCTGTTTGGCTACACGTGATCGCCGCATTAGGAAGATTCAGGTAGAAAGAGGCTCTTTAGCAGTGCACCGAATGAAAAGGAAGGAAAAAACATTTGTCCCTAAAAGCGGAACAGAACAACAAAAGCAAGATAAGCTGGTATGGAGTCTGACCCGGGTGTTTACCTTACTAGCTGTCATGCTCCAGTTTACAACCCCAAAAAATCTGTGTGGCTGTTTAGCATATGAATGATGAGATATGATAAAAAAGGAGTTTAGAGAGGGCTGATGAATATGTGTGGCTTTGAAGCGGTTGTGTGATCGTGTGCAGATGAGAGCGTGGGAGGTGTTGTGTGTGTGTGTGTGCGGATGTGTGTGTGTGTCTGGAAGTGTTTGCTGATGAGGGTGACATTTGTGCGCACAGTGAGAGGTTTAACCGCCAGCATCTGGGACTTCTTTCTCTAAACCCCTAAAACATCAAGCCAGCAGAGGTAGTTTAGACTCGTTTCCACCACGTAGCCAGTGTGCGTTTGTCAAACTGAGGACATTGCACTCCACATACTCCGCAGGATTTCAGCACTCTGCACATACACCGTGGATTCATCACCTTAGCAACCAGTCGATTGAAAGATGATGAATCACGCCAAAGACTGCTAATTTCTTTGCAGTTGTCAAACATGAACAATGGGTGGTAAGAAGGAGTCACAGAAACGTCACCACAGACAGAATGTTTTCTTAAGCTTCTGTGTGTGTGTGTGTGTGTGTGTGTGTGTGTGTGGACTTGAAAGCTTAAACATAAAGAGACAGAAAAGAGGCAAATATCAAGGCTAATCGGAGGGGAGCGATCAGCAGAAAGAGGAGAGACTTAGTGCTTGTTGTTCATAGTTGTGACTAACCAAAAGGAAGCACTCCTCATCAGCCCATTGGGCATGCCTCACTTTTATTCCTCACAATACAAATAGGTATTTTTAAAAAAAAAAAGCAATAAGCGGTAGTTAAAAGGTGAGCTACATGCAGATTCCGACTGCCGTACAATTCATCGCACACCAGGGTTAAAAAAGCTACACACGGATGTAAATATAGGCCCGAGCCTGACAAACAATCCACCCCCTGACAATTTCAGATGGTGTTGATGCAGTATCATTTGATTTCCTGCAGGGCTCTGGTGAATGAAGCGGCAACAACACCTCTGACCTCATCTTCTCCATACTTTAAGATGACTGAAAGGGCCTGGGTGCTCCTCCTGATAAATAGCAGGCTTCGCTGACAAGAGGGCTCGTCTTAGAGGTCCGTCTGACACACATTAGTGCAACACAATAATAGCAGTGACGGTGGAAACGACACCGATTGAGTCAAAGAAACACACATCAGCTGCAATACACCAGGATTCAGGAGAAGCTTAGCAGACAATGTGAAGAGTGTATAAAAAAAAAAACAAGGCAGCTTGACAGCCTCAAATCCTGCCAGCCTGAAATGGTGCTGCTAATTTAGCAACAAGATGCAAATATTGCTTCAGTCGATTACTGAATCAATAATAATGCAGCGTGTAAGCGATATATGTCATACAGTCAACCGAAGGCAAACAGCTCCCACTGCTGGTAAACATGCAGGAAGCATGTGCAGCGCCACAGATTTCTTCTCAGCTGCCTTTTATCAAGCTTTGATCCATTTACGGTCTCATGTCCGGCTGTGAATTTGCAGAGAAAACAAACACTGTTTTCCAGTGGAGTAGTTAAAAAATATAATAACTGTATAAAATATTATGCACTGACCTTCTGCTTTGTTTGTGATCAGACCGAACCCAGTTCATGATTTCAGCAGTAAAACACTAGCTAATTACTTCAAAGCAAATTATTGCTGAAACTTTTAGCCTACAAAGTAATCAGCCATAATTTTGACCAACGATTACTCATTTCTGTTCTGTCCCGTGTAGCCCCCCCTCCTCCTCTGCACAAGATGAATCACATTATTTCACCCAAACACAACCTTTGCACATCACTGGCTGGAAATAATAATGAAACTAAGGTGTGGAGAGAAACCTTATGAATGTGATTATAAGCAACCCACCCTCGTTCATGTCACCATTTTGTCTTATTTGTGGTATTTGGTCTCACACCAGCAGAAAATGCAAAGATTAGCCACGTATCAGTTAACAGTAACAGCTTCTGCTTTCCTCTGTTTCACAGTGTTTGTTTGTATATTGGTCAAATTTCATACATTTGAGTTTTGGATCATTTGCAAAACAACAAATGTGAAGATATCAGACTGGGGTACAGGATTTTTTTATTCTATTAAGAAAAAAAAAAGAATTAATGAATTGTTCATCAATTTAAAAAAAAAAAAATCAAGAATTGCAAATAAGAATTCATCATTAATCCGTTTTCTGCTTATTTGCTCAATATATTGGTTAACTGTTTGTCCATAAAATGTGTGAAAACAATGAATAACATCTGTTACAATTTCTCACAGTCCACAACACTCACATTCATGAAAAAAAAAAAATCCAGTTTTCACATTTCAGATGCTGGAACATCTGTTCTTTTTAAAAAAATAACAATATGATGATGATAATAGTACATTTGTGACAGTTAATCAACAATATATATATATATACATGTGTGTGTACATATGATTAAAAAAACTCTAAATTCAACAACATCAGGGATTCTTTAAAGTGGAATATGCATCAGAGTGTTTATTGTTTGGACAACTGAGCCCCAAATGCGCCCTGACATGACCGACACCAGCTGATGTTATTTTTTGCTCCTATGGGCCTGATGATGTATAACCCTGCTGTGTGAAATGTATGTGGGAGCTGGAGGTGTGGAATGTGCCATGTCCTGGTCACAGTGTTCCCTCCTCTCTACCGGTCACTCAGCAAGAGAGTTCCTGTGGGCAGAGTGAGAGAGCATCACACTCATCCCACACACTTGTCCTCTAAAAACCACAGTCATCTTCTTACAAAAAAAAAAAAAAGGAAGGAAAAATAAACCAGGTTGTGAGACTTAAGACGTAGTTTTATTTGGAAAAACACATGTGCACTGTTACAAAAAGCTTAAATACTACAGTCAGTCAAATGTGGCAGGAGTTTGTAGGGTTTTTTTTTAAAGTCTGTAAAACTAGATACTATGTATAAATTAACAAACTTACAGTGATTACATTTATTCCCAATTTTTCTAGGAAAGGTGGGGCTGGAACCTGATGTGATTCATAGCTGTGAGGCGATAGTGTTAGCCACTGCATCGCTGTGCTGCCCTTAGTTAGTCAATTTAGTTTGTTTACTTCAACATTATATAGATGTTATCTTTAAGTATATTGAAAAATAAAAACTTAAAGATGCATTTCAAACTGTCAAAATATGGATTTATGTTTTTTTTGTCAATTAAATCCTCTTTTATGTCACCAAATACCCTGAAATCTTTAGGGATTTTGTTTCATTTCGTCTGTATATAATGTTTTCTCTTGCAATTTTGCACTATGTGTTATTCTACCGACTTTTTCTTTTTGGAGCTGTTGCAACAGTGAACTTTCCCGACTGTGGGATAAATAACGTTTATCTTACCTTGTCATATTTCTCTGGATCTTTTTCAATATGAGACATATATTATCCCAAAACACTAGAATTTAAAAAATTTTTTTTTTTATTTTTTAGGTCCAACGTATGTGGGAGTTATTAGTATCAATGGTCAAATTTTTCCACCAAATTACTTCTATTTCTTTGAACTGGTTGATGAAGGTTGTGTTTCCCACTTTCGTTTAATTCTTTTTCCTATTTTGCTTTAATATACCTGGAATTATGACCTTGTTGTTTGTGAGGACCCTGGTATAACTCAGAGGGAGCTTAAGCATTCATCTGTTAGTGAGCTTTAACCAGAATACCTGTCACTGCATTGTCCTCTTCTTTTTTTTTTCTTCAATTATCTTTGTATTTGCTTTTCAACACTTTTTAAACATAGAGAACAAAACAGAGGGAGGTCAAACATAAAATGTAAACCAAAAAGCAAAAAAGAGAAGAGATGATTAAATTAGATTCAAGAGAAAAGGAAAAACAAACAGCAAAAAATATAGAAATAATTACAATGGCAGAAAATGAGACAGTTTATAAAACAAATTCGTCAAATGAATAAACAGCACTTCAATTCAAGCCATGGTCAAAGTTCATAGGTCTGTTCTGTAAATAAGGTTGAAGCCTGCCTCGCCATAGTAGGTGCGTTGTCCTCTTCTGATGTTTTTATTTATTTATTTAATTATGAATTATGCCTTCTGAGTTAATGTGCACTGTCACCAAAAGTCCCATCTCTAAACATCAGAGGTGGGAAGTAACAAAGTACAAACACTTTGTTACTGTACTTAAATAGATTTTGCAGGTATCTGTACTTTACTTGAGTATTGATTTTTCTGACGACTTTTTACTTTTACTCCCTACATTTGAACACAAATATCTGTACTTCCTACGCCTTACATTCTCAAAACTGGCTCATTACTTAGTTCAACCTCCGCGGATGACGACATGACGTAAAAGACATAAATAACAACAAACGTCTTTATCTTTACCAACAGTGTGCAATTTGGAAGTGAAGCTCAACACACCTCTCAGCTACCAGCAAGAGGCCTTTTAGCACTACAGGACTGATGTTCAGACCCAAAAGGGCACGAACTTTGAGAACCAGCTTCTACTGAGGCTCAATGAAATATTCTGGTAGTCTTGAAGTGATGAGTGTTTCTATGTTGATGATAATGTTTAAAATGTTGCTGAAATGTAAAACTGTCCAGTGATTTTTTTCCCTCTCTGTTCCCGCACTGTGCAGGTTCTTGAAGGATGAAAACATTCCTATTTTGTGTGCTTAAAACTTTTTTCTTTTTTCAGAGTTATCAAAAGAGGAAAGCTAAAAATGTTTGATTTGTACTTAAGTAAATTTCTGAACCTGTACTTGTTTTTTTTACTTTTACTTGAGTAAAGGAGTTGAATCAGTATGTCTACTTTTACCAGAGTCTATTTTTTCACAAGTATCTTTACTTCTACTTAAGAATGTGAATACTTTTGCTATCTCTGCTAAGCACACAACAACAAAAAAATGTATTATAAAAAGTCAACTAAGGATATTTCCTGATCCATGTGTGTATGGCTATATGTTTCTGATCTATAAGAATAAGCAAGAGGAGCAACAATAAGTGCACTTCAATGCTTATGCATACAGTAAAATGCTTTAATTTTGGATGAAATTGAAAAAACTTTTTTCATTACATCTCCTGTAATGATTATCTTTTTTTTTTAAAAAAAAAAAAAAAATAAAATAAAAGAATGCAAAGATACGTTGGTCTCAAGGTTGAATTTTTCAGGCACGTTGCCCCTCTGTAGTCTCACTGGTCTCGTAGTGTCAGTACAAGATTTTTTTGGCTGGTGAATGTAACTGTTTTTTTTTTTTTCTTTAATTGTCCACATCTGAGAAGGTGTGGATAAAAGGTGAGCCTGGGGAGTCTCGTATTGTCATCACACTCTTGCTGCTGGCAAATAAATGGTGTCAATCTGTACTTTATGTTGCAGCCCACAAACTGAGTCATAACACCTAGAAAGAGCATTTTTAGCTTTTCCCTCCCTAATCCTCCTGGGGATAATTAGATGGCATTGTAAATTTTCATCTGAATAAATTACAGGAAAGGTGTTTTGGAGTCATTAATGATGTGCAGTTTGTTTTCCAAAATAAGACTGTTTTTTGACAATCTTAAACACTTTATTGAGAAAGTTAGATTGTTATCATTTAAGCAAAATCTGTAAAACAGCAGCATTTCTCCACAAAACATAATGGAAATGTCTGTAAATGTATTGTTTTGCTTAAAACAAAAAAAACAAGAACCAAAAAAACCCACTTTTACTTAAATTTTAAGGTTTCTGTTTAGCCGCCATTGCTGCCAATAATTTCTCTTTTTTTGTCTTTTACAGTGTAATATAAATGTCACATAACACTCCTTACTGTGTTAAATGCAGCTATAGGTTTGACAAATCTCACAGCAGAAACACTTGATGTTTCTTCTCCTTAAGCCAGTAACAGACATGAGAAAGGTAAAAGTGCTGTTTGCATTAGTCTGTTCAAGTGACAGCATTCAGACATAGATCTTTTTTTTCCCACTAATGTTCCTCATGGCTTCATTCTCAGCACAGTGACAGAGAGACTGTAGGTCGCAGCTTTAACAGCATCACTTCCTGGACTGGCATACTGCCTGTCCTATACGTAACAGCCTCCCACGTCAATATGTTGTTGTCTGGTGTGCATTTCCTTTAACGCAATGACACGCAGATGTCAGACTTGTGCTGTGTTGAAACTGATAAGAAAATATTAGTACATGCGGCCTTGCAAGATCATGGACGTTTAAGGACAAGTGATGAGAGCGCTTATCAGGCATGAAGTCGATAAGTTCAGATGCAGTTCGATGTATATATTTAAAAAATGTATATATCAAAGGGGCTATGAGTAGTGATAAAGTTTCAAACAATAATTTGTAGACCCTTTCTCTTTTACAAATACAAACACCTCATTGCAAAAACAATGCATCGCTTGTGTTTATATCTCTGTGGAGAGAAAGTCATAAAGAATTCACAAGGAGGCTGACTCTTGGTGCATTATTCATTACAGCACTCCTTGTCTAAAGCATCCAGTGTATAAAAACTCCATGTAGATACCTTTAAGACACACAGTAATGTCCATTTTCAAATGTGAAATGGAGTTCAATGCAGTTATCAGTTGATATAATCATAACTGTGACCAACGATTAAACAATTTTGCAGCAAGAAAGTTTCATGATGATTCATTTTACCTGTTAATTTAATTCTTTCAAAAACATCATCAACCTGCCTCCCTACAAATTGTGTCTATCAAAGATCTGTGGCAACAGTAAAACACAAAAAATGATTAGGCAGAAAGATTTATTGCTAATGAGAAAATAAGTACTCTGATCCTTGACATAAGTAAAAGTATTTTAAATTATCAGTCATGTGAAGTATTTAAAGTACTACTCTAAGCAAGATTATAAAGTAAAGGTTTTTGAAATAGCAAAAGTATAAATATTCAATCAGATGAAAAGTGATCCATGTGATTCAGATATTATTATGTGTTACATAATCAGATTATTGGTACCGATGTTGCTGTAAATAGCATTTACTTGGTTTAGTTGGTCAACGTGTGACTCATTTGAAGTATTAAAATACATTTTTAGAGTTTAGTCCAGTAGTTTTGTTTTTTTTTCCAAATACTACATTTATATGTTTTTGGAATATTAATGTAATTTTTGCTTTTTTTTAAAAATATTGAATAATTTGACTCCTTTCAACAGGCAACTTGTAGATTTCTGAAATGCAACAAGGGACCTAATTAGACACTTTTTTTTGGTAAGGGGTCACAAACTAATTGTCTTTAAAAGCACATCATTTTGTTGTTTTTGTTGTTGTTGTTTTTTCAATGTGAGATCTAAATATGTAAAAGTAACTAGTGACTGTAGGTACTAGATACATATGATGGGGTAAAAAAAAAAAAGAAAGAAAAGGTATTATCCATTAACTGAAGACTATTGGAAGCATAAAGGACAAGTAATACAGTATATGTAACTTTCCATCACTGTTTATTTCTCTACTAACAGAGGGAATAAAGGTCATCATTACAATTATGGTTGGAAGGTTGGTCATAGTATAAAAGCAAAGATGTTGAAGAAGAAGCTGATATAATTTGGATGTTTTGTCTTTAATAATCAAATGAAGGACACTATGAATCAACACTGACCCAAGGATTTGTGTACAAGTGTACCAACTTTGGCTTCCTGAAGAGGGCAGCAAAACACCAACAGACCTTTGGGTAGAGAGATTTAGCAGCTCAGTGAAAGTCTGTCCTGATCTCCTGCAGGATCTGTAAATCCTTTAAAGCTGTGGATGAGTAACAGGTTCACACTGGAGCTCTCATACTGTCCTAATGGTTCTGGTCTCCTTTGACATTGAGTAATATTTGTGATTGCTTAAATTTAACTTTATATATCCCTTTGACATAACGGTATGTGTAGGCACGGTTTCATTATTTTACGTACTTAGATGGAACTAAAAAAGACACATGAATAACTGTTGTTAGTCATCATATCTCCATT